>NC_092708.1:331465299-331665299 GCF_047496885.1 Scyliorhinus torazame | reverse complement strand
GAGAGAGAGAGAGAGAGACACACACAGCGAGAGAGCGAGAGACACACCCACGGCGAGAGAGAGACACACCCATGGCGAGAGAGAGAGACACACACAGCGAGAGAGAGAGAGACACACGGCGAGAGAGAGAGAGACACACGGCGAGAGAGAGAGAGACACACCCATGGAGAGAGAGAGAGAGAGACACACCCACAGAGAGAGAGAGACACACCCACGGAGAGAGAGAGACACACACAGCGAGAGAGAGAGAGACACACACGACGAGAGAGAGAGAGAGAGAGACACACGGCGGGAGAGAGAGAGACACACACGGGGAGAGAGAGAGACACACACACGGCGAGAGAGAGAGACACACACCCACGGCGAGAGAGACACACACGGCGAGAGAGAGACACACACACGGCGAGAGAGAGAGAGACACACACATGGCGAGAGAGAGAGAGACACACACACGGCGAGAGAGAGAGAGACACACACACGGCGAGAGAGAGAGACACTCACGGCGAGATGGAGAGACACACACACGGCGAGAGAGAGACACACACAGGGAGAGACACACGGCGAGAGAGAGAGACACGGACACGGCGAGAGAGAGAGACACGCACACGGCGAGAGAGAGAGACACGCACACGGCGAGAGAGAGAGACACGCACACGGCGAGAGAGAGAGACACGCACACGGCGAGAGAGAGAGACACGCACACGGCGAGAGAGAGAGAGACACACACGGCGAGAGAGAGAGAGAGAGACACACACACGGCGAGAGAGAGACACACACGGCGAGAGACACACACACACGGCGAGAGAGAGAGAGAGAGAGAGACACACCCACGGCGAGAGAGAGATAGAGAGAGAGAGAGAGACACACACGGCGAGAGAGCGACACACACTCGGCGAGAGAGAGAGAGAGAGACACACACACACGGCGAGAGAGAGAGACACACACACACGGCGAGAGAGAGAGCGAGAGAGACACACGGCGAGAGAGAGACACACACGGCGAGAGACACACGCACGGCGAGAGAGAGAGACACACACACGGCGAGAGAGAGAGACACACACGGCGAGAGAGAGAGACACACACACGGCGAGAGAGAGACACACACGGCGAGAGAGACACACACACGGCGAGAGAGAGAGAGACACACACACACGGCGAGAGAGAGAGAGACACACACACACGGCGAGAGAGAGACACACACACACACGGCGAGCGAGAGAGAGACACACCCACGGCGAGACAGAGAGAGAGAGAGAGAGAGAGAGAGACACCCACGGCGAGAGAGAGATAGAGAGAGAGAGAGACACACACGGCGAGAGAGCGACACACACTCGGCGAGAGAGAGAGAGAGACACACACACACGGCGAGAGAGAGATAGAGACACACACGGCGAGAGAGACACACACGGCGAGAGAGAGACACACACACGGCGAGAGAGAGAGACACACACACACGACGAGAGAGAGAGAGAGACACACACGGCGAGAGAGAGAGACAGACACACACACGGCGAGAGAGAGAGAGACACACACACGGCGAGAGAGAGAGACACACACACGGCGAGAGAGAGAGAGACACACACGGCGAGAGAGAGAGAGACACACACACACAGCGAGAGAGACACACACGGCGAGAGAGAGAGAGACACACACCCACGTCGAGAGAGAGAGAGAGAGAGACACACACACGGCGAGAGAGAGATAGAGAGAGAGAGAGAGACACACACGGCGAGAGAGAGAGACACACGGCGAGAGAGAGAGACACACGGCGAGAGAGAGAGACACACGGCGAGAGAGAGAGACACACGGCGAGAGAGAGAGACAGACGGCGAGAGAGAGAGAGACACACGGCGAGAGAGAGAGACACACGGCGAGAGAGAGAGACACACGGCGAGAGAGAGAGTCACACACACACACACAGCGAGAGAGAGACACACACGGCGAGACAGAGAGACACACACACGGCGAGAGAGACACACACGGCGAGAGAGAGAGAGACACACACACGGCGAGAGAGAGAGAGACACACACACGGCGAGAGAGAGAGAGACACACACACGGCGAGAGAGAGAGAGACACACACACGGCGAGAGAGAGACACACACACGGCGAGAGAGAGAGAGAGACACACACATGGCGAGAGAGAGACACGCACGGCGAGAGAGAGAGAGAGAGACACACACATGGCGAGAGAGAGACACGCACGGCGAGAGAGAGAGACACACACACGGCGAGAGAGAGACACACACACGGCGAGAGAGAGACACACACAGGGAGTGACACACACGGCGAGAGAGAGAGACACACACACGGCGAGAGAGAGACATGCACACGGCGAGAGAGAGAGACACGCACACGGCGAGAGAGAGAGAGACACACACGGCGAGAGAGAGAGAGAGAGAGAGAGAGAGACACACACGGCGAGAGAGAGAGACACACACGGCGAGAGAGACACACACACGGCGAGAGAGAGGCACACACACGGCGAGAGAGAGACACACACACACGGCGAGAGAGAGAGAGAGAGAGAGACACACACACACGGCGAGAGAGAGAGAGAGACAGACACACACGGCGAGAGAGAGACACACACGGCGAGAGACACACACACACGGCGAGAGAGAGAGACACACACGGCGAGAGAGAGACACACACACGGCGAGAGAGAGAGAGACACACACACGGCGAGAGAGAGAGAGGCACACACACGGCGTGAGAGAGACACACACGGCGAGAGAGACACACCCACGGCGAGAGAGAGAGAGACACACACGGCGAGAGAGAGAGAGAGACACACGGCGAGAGAGAGAGACACACACACGGCGAGAGAGAGAGACACACACACGGCGAGAGAGAGAGACACACACACGGCGAGAGAGAGAGACACACACACGGCGAGAGAGAGAGACACACACACGGCGAGAGAGAGAGACACACACACGGCGAGAGAGAGAGACACACACACGGCGAGAGAGAGAGACACACACACGGCGAGAGAGAGAGACACACACACGGCGAGAGAGAGAGACACACACACGGCGAGAGAGAGAGACACACACACGGCGAGAGAGAGAGACACACACACGGCGAGAGAGAGAGACACACACACGGCGAGAGAGAGAGACACACACACGGCGAGAGAGACACACACACGGCGAGAGAGAGAGAGACACACACACACACGCACACGGCGAGAGAGAGAGACACACACACGGCGAGAGAGAGAGAGAGAGAGACACACACGGCGAGAGAGAGACACACACGGCGAGAGACACACGTACGGCGAGAGAAAGAGACACACACACGGCGAGAGAGAGAGACACACACGGCGAGAGAGAGACAGACACGGCGAGAGAGACACACACGGCGATAGAGAGAGAGGGAGACACACACACGGCGAGAGAGAGACATACACACGGCGAGAGAGCGAGAGAGAGACACACCCACGGCGAGAGAGAGACACACCCACGGCGAGAGAGAGAGACACACACGGCGAAAGAGACACACCCACGGCGAGAGAGAGAGAGACACACCTACGGCGAGAGAGAGAGACACACACCCACGGCGCGAGAGAGAGAGAGACACACCCACGGAGAGAGAGAGAGAGACACACCCACGGAGAGAGACACACACAGCAAGAGAGAGAGACACACACGACGAGAGAGAGAGAGAGAGAGAGAGAGAGAGAGAGAGAGAGACACGGCGAGAGAGAGAGACACACCCATGGCGAGAGAGAGAGACACACGGCGAGAGACACACACGGCGAGAGAGAGAGAGACACACGGCGAGAGAGGGAGACACACACACGGCGAGACAGAGAGACACACACACGGCGAGAGAGAGAGACACACACCCATGGCGAGAGAGAGAGAGACACACACACGGCGAGAGAGAGAGAGACACACACACGGCGAGAGAGAGAGACACACGTACGGCGAGAGAAAGAGACACACACACGGCGAGAGAGAGAGACACACACGGCGAGAGAGAGACAGACACGGCGAGAGAGACACACACGGCGATAGAGAGAGAGAGAGAGACACACACGGCGAGAGAGAGAGAGACACACACCCACGGCGAGAGAGAGACACACCCACGGCGAGAGAGAGAGACACACACGGCGAAAGAGACACACCCACGGCAAGAGAGAGAGAGACACACCCACGGCGCGAGAGAGAGAGAGACACACCCACGGCGCGAGAGAGAGACACACACCCACGGCGCGAGAGAGAGAGACACACCCACGGAGAGAGAGAGAGACACACCCACGGAGAGAGAGAGACACACGGCGAGAGAGAGAGACACACCCACGGAGAGAGAGAGAGACACACCCACGGAGAGAGAGAGACACACCCACGGAGAGAGAGAGAGACACACACAGGGCGAGAGAGAGACACACACACGGCGAGAGAGAGAGAGACACACACATAGCGAGAGAGAGACACGCACGGCGAGAGAGAGAGAGACACACACACGGCGAGAGAGAGACACACACACGGCGAGAGAGAGACACACACAGGGAGTGACACACACGGCGAGAGAGAGAGACACACACACGGCGAGAGAGAGACACGCACACGGCGAGAGAGAGACAGACACACACGGCGAGAGAGAGAGAGAGAGAGAGAGAGACACACACACGGCGAGAGAGAGACACACACACGGCGAGAGAGAGACACACACACACGGCGAGAGAGAGGCACACACACGGCGAGAGAGAGAGAGAGAGACACACACACACGGCGAGAGAGAGAGAGAGAGACACACACGGCGAGAGAGAGAGAGAGAGACACACACGGCGAGAGAGAGAGACACACACGGCGAGAGAGAGAGAGAGACACACACACACGGCGAGAGAGAGACACACACACGGCGAGAGAGAGAGAGAGACACACACACGGCGAGAGAGAGAGAGGCACACACACGGCGTGAGAGAGAGACACACACACACACAGCGAGAGAGAGACACACAAGGCGAGAGAGAGAGACACACCCACGGCGAGAGAGAGAGAGACACACACGGCGAGAGAGACAGAGAGAGAGACACACGGCGAGAGAGAGAGACACACACACGGCGAGAGAGAGAGACACACACACGGCGAGAGAGAGAGACACACACACGGCGAGAGAGAGAGACACACACACGGCGAGAGAGAGAGACACACACACGGCGGGAGAGAGAGACACACACACGGCGAGAGAGAGAGACACACACACGGCGAGAGAGAGAGACACACACACGGCGAGAGAGAGAGACACACACACGGCGAGAGAGAGAGACACACACAGGGCGAGAGAGAGAGACACACACACGGCGAGAGAGAGAGACACACACACGGCGAGAAAGAGAGAGACACACACACGGCGAGAGAGACACACACACGGCGAGACAGAGAGAGACACACACACACACGGCGAGAGAGAGAGACACACACACGGCGAGAGAGAGAGAGAGAGACACACACGGCGAGAGAGAGACACACACGGCGAGAGACACACGTACGGCGAGAGAAAGAGACACACACACGGCGAGAGAGAGAGACACACACACGGCGAGAGAGAGAGACACACACACGGCGAGAGAGAGAGACACACACACGGCGAGAGAGAGAGACACACACACGGCGAGAGAGAGAGACACACACACGGCGAGAGAGAGAGACACACACACGGCGAGAGAGTGAGACACACACACGGCGAGAGAGAGACACACACACACGGCGAGAGAGAGAGACACACACACGGCGAGAGAGAGAGACACACACACACACACGGCGAGAGAGACACACACACGGCGAGAGAGAGAGACACACACGGCGAGAGAGACACACACGGCGAAAGAGACACACCCACGGCGAGAGAGAGACACACCCAGGGCGAGAGAGAGAGAGAGACACACCCACGGCGAGAGAGAGAGAGACACACCCACGGAGAGAGAGAGAGAGACAGACCCACGGAGAGAGAGAGACACACACAGCGAGAGAGAGAGAGACACACACGACGAGAGAGAGAGAGAGAGAGACACACACGGCGAGAGAGAGAGACACACCCACGGCGAGACACACACACGGCGGGAGAGAGAGAGACACACGGCGAGAGAGAGAGACACACACGGCGAGAGAGAGACAGACGCGGCGAGAGAGAGAGACACACACGGCGAGAGAGAGAGAGAGAGAAACACACACGGCGAGAGAGAGAGACACACACACGGCGAGAGAGAGAGAGAGAGACATACACACGGCGAGGGAGCGAGAGACACCCACGGCGAGAGAGAGACACACCCACGGCGAGAGAGAGAGACACACAGGCGAAAGAGACACACCCACGGCGAGAGAGAGAGAGACACACCTACGGCGAGAGAGAGACACACCCACGGCGAGAGAGAGAGAGACACACCCACGGAGAGAGAGAGAGAGACACACCCACGGAGAGAGAGAGACACACCCACGGCGAGAGAGAGAGACACACACGGCGAAAGAGACACACCCACGGCGAGAGAGAGAGAGACACACCTACGGCGAGAGAGAGAGAGACACACCCACGGCGAGAGAGAGAGAGACACACCCACGGAGAGAGAGAGACACACCCACGGAGAGAGAGAGAGAGAGAGAGACACACGGCGAGAGAGAGAGACACACCCACGGCGAGAGAGACACACGGCGAGAGACACACACGGCGGGAGAGAGAGAGACACACGGGGAGAGAGAGAGACACACACACGGCGAGAGAGAGACACGCACGGCGAGACAGAGAGACACACACACGGCGAGAGAGAGAGACACACACCCACGGCGAGAGAGACACACACGGCGAGAGAGAGAGAGACACACACACGGCGAGAGAGAGAGAGACACACACATGGCGAGAGAGAGAGAGACACACACACGGCGAGAGAGAGAGACACGCACACGGCGAGAGAGAGAGACACGCACACGGCGAGAGAGAGAGAGAGAGAGAGAGACACACACACGGCGAGAGAGAGACACACACGGCGAGAGAGAGAGAGACACACACGGCGAGAAAGAGGCACACACACGGCGAGAGAGAGAGACACACAGACGGCGAGAGAGAGACACACACGGCGAGAGAGACACACACACGGCGAGAGAGAGAGAGAGAGAGAGAGAGAGAGAGAGAGAGACACACACGGCGAGAGAGAGACACACACACACGGCGAGAGAGAGACACACACACGGCGAGAGAGAGAGAGAGACACACACGGCGAGAGAGAGAGAGACACACACACACGGCGAGAGAGAGACACACACGGCGAGCGAGAGAGAGAGAGAGAGAGAGAGACACACCCACGGCGAGAGAGAGAGAGAGAGACACCTACGGCGAGAGAGAGACACACACCCACGGCGCGAGAGAGAGAGACACACCCACGGAGAGAGAGAGAGACTAACCCACGGAGAGAGAGAGACACACGGCGAGAGAGAGAGACACACACACGGCGAGAGAGAGAGACACACACAGGGCGAGAGAGAGAGACACACACACGGCGAGAGAGAGAGACACACACACGGCGAGAAAGAGAGAGACACACACACGGCGAGAGAGACACACACACGGCGAGACAGAGAGAGACACACACACACACGGCGAGAGAGAGAGACACACACACGGCGAGAGAGAGAGAGAGAGACACACACGGCGAGAGAGAGACACACACGGCGAGAGACACACGTACGGCGAGAGAAAGAGACACACACACGGCGAGAGAGAGAGACACACACACGGCGAGAGAGAGAGACACACACACGGCGAGAGAGAGAGACACACACACGGCGAGAGAGAGAGACACACACACGGCGAGAGAGAGAGACACACACACGGCGAGAGAGACACACACACGGCGAGAGAGAGACACACACACACGGCGAGAGAGAGAGACACACACACGGCGAGAGAGAGAGACACACACACACACACGGCGAGAGAGACACACACACGGCGAGAGAGAGAGACACACACGGCGAGAGAGACACACACGGCGAAAGAGACACACCCACGGCGAGAGAGAGACACACCCAGGGCGAGAGAGAGAGAGAGACACACCCACGGCGAGAGAGAGAGAGACACACCCACGGAGAGAGAGAGAGAGACAGACCCACGGAGAGAGAGAGACACACACAGCGAGAGAGAGAGAGACACACACGACGAGAGAGAGAGAGAGAGAGACACACACGGCGAGAGAGAGAGACACACCCACGGCGAGACACACACACGGCGGGAGAGAGAGAGACACACGGCGAGAGAGAGAGACACACACGGCGAGAGAGAGACAGACGCGGCGAGAGAGAGAGACACACACGGCGAGAGAGAGAGAGAGAGAAACACACACGGCGAGAGAGAGAGACACACACACGGCGAGAGAGAGAGAGAGAGACATACACACGGCGAGGGAGCGAGAGACACCCACGGCGAGAGAGAGACACACCCACGGCGAGAGAGAGAGACACACACGGCGAAAGAGACACACCCACGGCGAGAGAGAGAGAGACACACCTACGGCGAGAGAGAGACACACCCACGGCGAGAGAGAGAGAGACACACCCACGGAGAGAGAGAGAGAGACACACCCACGGAGAGAGAGAGACACACCCACGGCGAGAGAGAGAGACACACACGGCGAAAGAGACACACCCACGGCGAGAGAGAGAGAGACACACCTACGGCGAGAGAGAGAGAGACACACCCACGGCGAGAGAGAGAGAGACACACCCACGGAGAGAGAGAGAGAGACACACCCACGGAGAGAGAGAGACACACCCACGGAGAGAGAGAGAGAGAGAGAGACACACGGCGAGAGAGAGAGACACACCCACGGCGAGAGAGACACACGGCGAGAGACACACACGGCGGGAGAGAGAGAGACACACGGGGAGAGAGAGAGACACACACACGGCGAGAGAGAGACACGCACGGCGAGACAGAGAGACACACACACGGCGAGAGAGAGAGACACACACCCACGGCGAGAGAGACACACACGGCGAGAGAGAGAGAGACACACACACGGCGAGAGAGAGAGAGACACACACATGGCGAGAGAGAGAGAGACACACACACGGCGAGAGAGAGAGACACGCACACGGCGAGAGAGACACGCACACGGCGAGAGAGAGAGAGAGAGAGAGAGACACACACACGGCGAGAGAGAGACACACACGGCGAGAGAGAGAGAGACACACACGGCGAGAAAGAGGCACACACACGGCGAGAGAGAGAGACACACAGACGGCGAGAGAGAGACACACACGGCGAGAGAGACACACACACGGCGAGAGAGAGAGAGAGAGAGAGAGAGAGAGAGAGAGAGAGAGACACACACGGTGAGAGAGAGACACACACACACGGCGAGAGAGAGACACACACACGGCGAGAGAGAGAGAGAGAGACACACACGGCGAGAGAGAGAGAGACACACACACACGGCGAGAGAGAGACACACACGGCGAGCGAGAGAGAGAGAGAGAGAGAGAGACACACCCACGGCGAGAGAGAGAGAGAGAGAGACACCTACGGCGAGAGAGAGACACACACCCACGGCGCGAGAGAGAGAGACACACCCACGGAGAGAGAGAGAGACTAACCCACGGAGAGAGAGAGACACACGGCGAGAGAGAGAGACACACCCACGGAGAGAGAGAGAGACACACCCACGGAGAGAGAGAGACACACGGCGAGAGAGAGAGACACACACAGGGCGAGAGAGAGACACACACACGGCGAGAGAGAGAGAGACACACACATGGCGAGAGAGAGACACGCACGGCGAGAGAGAGAGAGACACACAAACGGCGAGAGAGAGACACACACACGGCGAGAGAGAGACACACACAGGGAGTGACACACACGGCGAGAGAGAGAGACACACACACGGCGAGAGAGAGACACGCACACGGCGAGAGAGAGACAGACACACACGGCGAGAGAGAGAGAGAGAGAGAGACACACACACGGCGAGAGAGAGACACACACACGGCGAGAGAGAGAGACACACACACGGCGAGAGAGAGGCACACACACGGCGAGAGAGAGAGAGAGACACACACACACGGCGAGAGAGAGAGAGAGAGACACACACGGCGAGAGAGAGAGAGAGAGACACACACGGCGAGAGAGACACACACACACGGCGAGAGAGAGAGACACACACGGCGAGAGAGAGAGAGAGACACACACACACGGCGAGAGAGAGACTCACACACGGCGAGAGAGAGAGAGACACACACACGGCGAGAGAGAGGCACACACACGGCGTGAGAGAGAGAGACACACACACACAGCGAGAGAGAGACACACACACACAGCGAGAGAGAGAGAGACACACCCACGGCGAGAGAGAGAGAGACACACACGGCGAGAGAGAGAGAGAGACACACGGCGAGAGAGAGAGAGAGACACACGTCGAGAGAGAGAGACACACACACGGCGAGAGAGAGAGACACACACACGGCGAGAGAGAGAGACACACACACGGCGAGAGAGAGAGACACACACACGGCGAGAGAGAGAGACACACACACGGCGGGAGAGAGAGACACACACACGGCGGGAGAGAGAGACACACACACGGCGGGAGAGAGAGACACACACACGGCGAGAGAGAGAGACACACACACGGCGAGAGAGAGAGACACACACACGGCGAGAGAGAGAGACACACACACGGCGAGAGAGAGAGACACACACACGGCGAGAGAGAGAGACACACACAGGGCGAGAGAGAGAGACACACACACGGCGAGAGAGAGAGACACACACGGCGAGAAAGAGAGAGACACACACACGGCGAGAGAGACACACACACGGCGAGACAGAGAGAGACACACACACACACGGCGAGAGAGAGAGACACACACACGGCGAGAGAGAGAGAGAGAGACACACACGGCGAGAGAGAGACACACACGGCGAGAGACACACGTACGGCGAGAGAAAGAGACACACACACGGCGAGAGAGAGAGACACACACGGCGAGAGAGAGACAGACACGGCGAGAGAGACACACACGGCGATAGAGAGAGAGAGGGACACACACACGGCGAGAGAGAGAGAGACATACACACGGCGAGAGAGCGAGAGAGAGACACACCCACGGCGAGAGAGAGACACACCCACGGCGAGAGAGAGAGACACACACGGCGAAAGAGACACACCCACGGCGAGAGAGAGAGAGACACACCTACGGCGAGAGAGAGAGAGACACACCCACGGCGCGAGAGAGAGAGACACACCCACGGAGAGAGAGAGAGAGACACACCCACGGAGAGAGAGAGAGAGACACACCCACGGAGAGAGAGAGACACACACAGCGAGAGAGAGAGACACACACGACGAGAGAGAGAGAGAGAGAGAGAGAGAGACACACGGCGAGAGAGAGAGACACACCCACGGCGAGAGAGACACACGGCGAGAGACACACACGGCGGGAGAGAGAGAGACACACGGCGAGAGAGAGAGACACACACACGGCGAGAGAGAGACACGCACACGGCGAGAGAGAGAGACACACACCCACGGCGAGAGAGAGAGAGACACGGCGAGAGAGAGAGACACACACACGGCCAGACAGAGAGACACACACACGGCGAGAGAGAGAGACACACACCCACGGCGAGAGAGAGAGAGACACACACACGGCGAGAGAGAGAGAGACACACACACGGCGAGAGAGAGAGACACACGTACGGCGAGAGAAAGAGACACACACACGGCGAGAGAGAGAGACACACACGGCGAGAGAGAGAGACACACACGGCGAGAGAGAGACAGACACGGCGAGAGAGACACACACGGCGAGAGAGAGAGAGACATACACACGGCGAGAGAGCGAGAGAGAGACACACCCACGGCGAGAGAGAGACACACCCACGGCGAGAGAGAGAGACACACACGGCGAAAGAGACACACCCACGGCGAGAGAGAGAGAGACACACCTACGGCGAGAGAGAGAGAGAGACACACCCACGGCGCGAGAGAGAGAGACACACCCACGGAGAGAGAGAGACACACACAGCGAGAGAGAGAGACACACACGACGAGAGAGAGAGAGAGAGAGAGAGAGAGAGAGACACACGGCGAGAGAGAGAGACACACCCACGGCGAGAGAGAGAGACACACGGCGAGAGACACACACGGCGAGAGAGAGAGACACACGGCGAGAGAGAGAGAGACACACGCACGGCGAGACAGAGAGACACACACACGGCGAGAGAGAGAGACACACACCCACGGCGAGAGAGAGAGAGACACACACACGGCGAGAGAGAGACACACACACGGCGAGAGACACACACGGCGAGAGAGAGAGACACACGGCGAGAGAGAGAGAGACACACACACGGCGGGAGAGAGAGAGACACACACACGGCGAGAGAGAGAGAGAGACACACACGGCGAGAGAGACACACACGGCGAGAGAGAGACACACACACGGCGAGAGAGAGAGACACACACACACGACGAGAGAGAGAGAGACACACACACGGCGAGAGAGAGAGAGACACACACACGGCGAGAGAGAGAGAGACACACACACGGCGAGAGAGAGAGAGACACACACACACAGCGAGAGAGACACACACGGCGAGAGAGAGAGAGAGACACACCCACGGCGAGAGAGAGAGAGAGAGAGAGACACACACACGGCGAGAGAGAGATAGAGAGAGAGAGAGAGACACACACGGCGAGAGAGAGAGACACACGGCGAGAGAGAGAGACACACGGCGAGAGAGAGAGACACACGGCGAGAGAGAGAGAGACACACACACACAGCGAGAGAGAGACACACACGGCGAGAGAGAGAGAGACACACCCACGGCGAGAGAGAGAGACACACACGGCGAGAGAGAGAGAGAGAGAGACACACGGCGAGAGAGAGAGACACACACACGGCGAGAGAGAGAGACACACACACACGGCGAGAGAGAGACACACACACGGCAAGAGAGAGAGAGACACACACACGGCGAGAGAGAGAGAGACACACACACGGCGAGAGAGAGAGAGGCACACACACGGCGTGAGAGAGAGAGACACACACACACAGCGAGAGAGAGACACACACGGCGAGAGAGAGAGAGACACACCCACGGCGAGAGAGAGAGAGAGAGAGACACACCCACGGCGAGAGAGAGAGACACACACACGGCGAGAGAGAGAGACACACACACGGCGAGAGAGAGAGACACACACACGGCGAGAGAGAGAGAGACACACACACGGCGAGAGAGAGAGACACACACACGGCGAGAGAGAGAGACACACACACGGCGAGAGAGAGAGACACACACACGGCGAGAGAGAGAGACACACACACGGCGAGAGAGAGAGACACACACACGGCGAGAGAGAGAGACACACACACGGCGAGAGAGAGAGACACACACACGGCGAGAGAGAGAGACACACACACGGCGAGAGAGAGAGACACACACACGGCGAGAGAGAGAGACACACACACGGCGAGAGAGAGAGACACACACACGGCGAGAGAGACACACACACGGCGAGAGAGAGAGACACACACACGGCGAGAGAGACACACACACGGCGAGAGAGAGAGAGACACACACACGGCGAGAGAGACACACACACGGCGAGAGAGAGAGAGACACACACACACACGGCGAGAGAGAGAGACACACACACGGCGAGATAGAGAGAGAGAGACACACACGGCGAGAGAGAGACACACACGGCGAGAGACACACGTACGGCGAGAGAAAGAGACACACACACGGCGAGAGAGAGAGACACACACACGGCGAGAGAGAGAGACACACTCACGGCGAGAGAGAGAGACACACACACGGCGAGAGAGAGAGACACACACACGGCGAGAGAGAGAGACACACACAGGGCGAGAGAGAGAGACACACACGGCGAGAGAGAGAGACACACACACGGCGAGAAAGAGAGAGACACACACACGGCGAGAGAGACACACACACGGCGAGACAGAGAGAGACACACACACACACGGCGAGAGAGAGAGAGACACACACACGGCGAGAGAGAGAGAGAGAGACACACACGGCGAGAGAGAGACACACACGGCGAGAGACACACGTACGGCGAGAGAAAGAGACACACACACGGCGAGAGAGAGAGACACACACGGCGAGAGAGAGACAGACACGGCGAGAGAGACACACACGGCGATAGAGAGAGAGAGGGACACACACACGGCGAGAGAGAGACATACACACGGCGAGAGAGCGAGAGAGAGACACACCCACGGCGAGAGAGAGACACACCCACGGCGAGAGAGAGAGACACACACGGCGAAAGAGACACACCCACGGCGAGAGAGAGAGAGACACACCTACGGCGAGAGAGAGAGAGACACACCCACGGCGCGAGAGAGAGAGACACACCCACGGAGAGAGAGAGAGAGACACACCCACGGAGAGAGAGAGACACACACAGCGAGAGAGAGAGACACACACGACGAGAGAGAGAGAGAGAGAGAGAGAGACACACGGCGAGAGAGAGAGACACACCCACGGCGAGAGAGACACACGGCGAGAGACACACACGGCGGGAGAGAGAGAGACACACAGCGAGAGAGAGAGACACACACACGGCGAGAGAGAGACACGCACACGGCGAGAGAGAGAGACACACACCCACGGCGAGAGAGAGAGAGACACACGGCGAGAGAGAGAGACACACACACGGCCAGACAGAGAGACACACACACGGCGAGAGAGAGAGACACACACCCACGGCGAGAGAGAGAGAGACACACACACGGCGAGAGAGAGAGAGACACACACACGGCGAGAGAGAGAGAGACACACACACGGCGAGAGAGAGAGAGACACACACACGGCGAGAGAGAGAGACACACGTACGGCGAGAGAAAGAGACACACACACGGCGAGAGAAAGAGACACACACACGGCGAGAGAGAGAGACACACACGGCGAGAGAGAGACAGACACGGCGAGAGAGACACACACGGCGAGAGAGAGAGAGACATACACACGGCGAGAGAGCGAGAGAGAGACACACCCACGGCGAGAGAGAGACACACCCACGGCGAGAGAGAGAGACACACACGGCGAAAGAGACACACCCACGGCGAGAGAGAGAGAGACACACCTACGGCGAGAGAGAGAGAGAGACACACCCACGGCGCGAGAGAGAGAGACACACCCACGGAGAGAGAGAGACACACACAGCGAGAGAGAGAGACACACACGACGAGAGAGAGAGAGAGAGAGAGACACACGGCGAGAGAGAGACACACCCACGGCGAGAGAGAGAGACACACGGCGAGAGACACACACGGCGAGAGAGAGAGACACACGGCGAGAGAGAGAGAGACACACACACGGCGAGAGAGAGAGAGACACACGGCGAGAGAGAGAGACACACGCACGGCGAGACAGAGAGACACACACACGGCGAGAGAGAGAGACACACACCCACGGCGAGAGAGAGAGAGACACACACACGGCGAGAGAGAGACACACACACGGCGAGAGACACACACGGCGAGAGAGAGAGACACACGGCGGGAGAGAGAGAGACACACACACGGCGAGAGAGAGAGAGAGACACACACGGCGAGAGAGAGAGAGAGACACACACGGCGAGAGAGAGACACACACACGGCGAGAGAGAGAGAGACACACACACGGCGAGAGAGAGAGAGACACACACACGGCGAGAGAGAGAGAGAGACACACACACAGCGAGAGAGACACACACGGCGAGAGAGAGAGAGACACACACCCACGGCGAGAGAGAGAGAGAGAGAGAGACACACACACGGCGAGAGAGAGATAGAGAGAGAGAGAGAGACACACACGGCGAGAGAGAGAGACACACGGCGAGAGAGAGAGACACACGGCGAGAGAGAGAGACACACGGCGAGAGAGAGAGACACACGGCGAGAGAGAGACACACACGGCGAGACAGAGAGACACACACACGGCGAGAGAGACACACACGGCGAGAGAGAGAGAGACACACACACGGCGAGAGAGAGAGAGACACACACAGGGCGAGAGAGGGAGAGACACACACAGGGCGAGAGAGAGACACACACACGGCGAGAGAGAGAGAGACACACACATGGCGAGAGAGAGACACGCACGGCGAGAGAGAGAGACACACACACGGCGAGAGAGAGACACACACACGGCGAGAGAGAGACACACACAGGGAGTGACACACACGGCGAGAGAGAGAGAGACACACACACGGCGAGAGAGAGAGACACGCACACGGCGAGAGAGAGACACACACGGCGAGAGAGAGAGAGACACACACACGGCGAGAGAGAGACACACACACGGCGAGAGAGAGGCACACACACGGCGAGAGAGAGAGAGACACACACACACGGCGAGAGAGAGAGAGACACACACACACGGCGAGAGAGATAGAGAGAGAGAGAGAGACACACACACACGGCGAGAGAGAGAGACACACACGGCGAGAGAGAGAGAGAGACACACACACACGGCGAGAGAGAGACACACACACGGCGAGAGAGAGAGAGACACACACACGGCGAGAGAGAGAGAGAGGCACACACACGGCGAGAGAGAGAGAGGCACACACACGGCGTGAGAGAGAGAGACACACACACACAGCGAGAGAGAGACACACACGGCGAGAGAGAGAGAGACACACCCACGGCGAGAGAGAGAGAGACACACACGGCGAGAGAGAGAGAGAGAGAGACACACGGCGAGAGAGAGAGACACACTCACGGCGAGAGAGAGAGACACACACACGGCGAGAGAGAGAGACACACACACGGCGAGAGAGAGAGACACACACACGGCGAGAGAGAGAGACACACACACGGCGAGAGAGAGAGACACACACACGGCGGGAGAGAGAGACACACACACGGCGGGAGAGAGAGACACACACACGGCGAGAGAGAGAGACACACACACGGCGAGAGAGAGAGACACACACACGGCGAGAGAGAGAGACACACACACGGCGAGAGAGAGAGACACACACACGGCGAGAGAGAGACACACACACGGCGAGAAAGAGAGAGACACACACACGGCGAGAGAGACACACACACGGCGAGACAGAGAGAGACACACACACACACGGCGAGAGAGAGAGACACACACACACGGCGAGAGAGAGAGAGAGAGACACACACGGCGAGAGAGAGACACACACGGCGAGAGACACACGTACGGCGAGAGAAAGAGACACACACACGGCGAGAGAGAGAGACACACACGGCGAGAGAGAGACAGACACGGCGAGAGAGACACACACGGCGAGAGAGCGAGAGAGAGACACACCCACGGCGAGAGAGAGACACACCCACGGCGAGAGAGAGATACACACACGGCGAAAGAGACACACCCACAGCGAGAGAGAGAGAGACACACCTACGGCGAGAGAGAGAGAGACACACCCACGGCGCGAGAGAGAGAGACACACCCACGGAGAGAGAGAGAGAGACACACCCACGGAGAGAGAGAGAGAGACACACCCACGGAGAGAGAGAGACACACACAGCGAGAGAGAGAGACACACACGACGAGAGAGAGAGAGAGAGAGAGAGAGAGACACACGGCGAGAGAGAGAGACACACCCACGGCGAGAGAGACACACGGCGAGAGACACACACGGCGGGAGAGAGAGAGACACACGGCGAGAGAGAGAGACACACACACGGCGAGAGAGAGACACGCACACGGCGAGAGAGAGAGACACACACCCACGGCGAGAGAGAGAGAGACACACGGCGAGAGAGAGAGACACACACACGGCCAGACAGAGAGACACACACACGGCGAGAGAGAGAGACACACACCCACGGCGAGAGAGAGAGAGACACACACACGGCGAGAGAGAGAGAGACACACACACGGCGAGAGAGAGAGACACACGTACGGCGAGAGAAAGAGACACACACACGGCGAGAGAGAGAGACAGACACGGCGAGAGAGAGACAGACACGGCGAGAGAGAGACAGACACGGCGAGAGAGACACACACGGCGAGAGAGAGAGAGACATACACACGGCGAGAGAGCGAGAGAGAGACACACCCACGGCGAGAGAGAGACACACCCACGGCGAGAGAGAGAGACACACACGGCGAAAGAGACACACCCACGGCGAGAGAGAGAGAGACACACCTACGGCGAGAGAGAGAGAGAGACACACCCACGGCGCGAGAGAGAGAGACACACCCACGGAGAGAGACACACACAGCGAGAGAGAGAGACACACACGACGAGAGAGAGAGAGAGAGAGAGAGAGAGACACACGGCGAGAGAGAGAGACACACCCACGGCGAGAGAGAGAGACACACGGCGAGAGACACACACGGCGAGAGAGAGAGACACACGGCGAGAGAGAGAGAGACACACACACGGCGAGAGAGAGAGAGACACACGGCGAGAGAGAGAGACACACGCACGGCGAGACAGAGAGACACACACACGGCGAGAGAGAGAGACACACACCCACGGCGAGAGAGAGAGAGACACACACGGCGAGAGAGAGACACACACACGGCGAGAGACACACACGGCGAGAGAGAGAGACACACGGCGAGAGAGAGAGAGACACACACACGGCGGGAGAGAGAGAGACACACACACGGCGAGAGAGAGAGAGAGACACACACGGCGAGAGAGAGACACACACACGGCGAGAGAGAGAGACACACACACACGACGAGAGAGAGAGAGACACACACACGGCGAGAGAGAGAGAGACACACACACGGCGAGAGAGAGAGAGAGACACACACACGGCGAGAGAGAGAGAGACACACACACACAGCGAGAGAGACACACACGGCGAGAGAGAGAGAGAGACACACCCACGGCGAGAGAGAGAGAGAGAGAGAGACATTCACACGGCGAGAGAGAGATAGAGAGAGAGAGAGAGACACACACGGCGAGAGAGAGAGACACACGGCGAGAGAGAGAGACACACGGCGAGAGAGAGAGACACACGGCGAGAGAGAGAGACACACGGCGAGAGAGAGAGAGACACACGGCGAGAGAGAGAGACACACGGCGAGAGAGAGAGACACATGGCGAGAGAGAGAGTCACACACACACACACACAGCGAGAGAGAGACACACACGGCGAGACAGAGAGACACACACACGGCGAGAGAGACACACACGGCGAGAGAGACACACACGGCGAGAGAGAGAGAGACACACACACGGCGAGAGAGACACACACGGCGAGAGAGAGACACACACACGGCGAGAGAGAGAGAGACACACACATGGCGAGAGAGAGACACGCACGGCGAGAGAGAGAGACACACACACGGCGAGAGAGAGACACACACACGGCGAGAGAGAGACACGCACAGGGAGTGACACACACGGCGAGAGAGAGAGACACACACACGGCGAGAGAGAGACACGCACACGGCGAGAGAGAGAGACACGCACACGGCGAGAGAGAGAGAGACACACACGGCGAGAGAGAGAGAGAGAGAGAGACACACACACGGCGAGAGAGAGACACACACACGGCGAGAGAGACACACACACGGCGAGAGAGAGGCACACACACGGCGAGAGAGAGAGAGACACACACACACGGCGAGAGAGAGAGAGAGAGAGAGAGAGACACACACACACGGCGAGAGAGAGAGAGAGACAGACACACACGGCGAGAGAGAGAGACACACACGGCGAGAGAGAGAGAGAGACACAAACACACAGCGAGAGAGAGACACACACAGCGAGAGAGAGAGAGACACACCCACGGCGAGAGAGAGAGAGAGAGAGACACACGGCGAGAGAGAGAGACACACACACGGCGAGAGAGAGAGACACACACACGGCGAGAGAGAGAGACACACACACGGCGAGAGAGAGAGACACACACACGGCGAGAGAGAGAGACACACACACGGCGGGAGAGAGAGACACACACACGGCGAGAGAGAGAGACACACACACGGCGAGAGAGAGAGACACACACACGGCGAGAGAGAGAGACACACACACGGCGAGAGAGAGAGACACACACACGGCGAGAGAGAGAGACACACACACGGCGAGAGAGAGAGACACACACACGGCGAGAGAGAGAGACACACACACGGCGAGAGAGAGAGACACACACACGGCGAGAGAGAGAGACACACACACGGCGAGAGAGAGAGACACACACACGGCGAGAGAGAGAGACACACACACGGCGAGAGAGAGAGACACACACACGGCGAGAGAGAGAGACACACACACGGCGAGAGAGAGAGAGACACACACACGGCGAGAGAGACACACACGGCGAGAGAGAGAGAGACACACACACACACGGCGAGAGAGAGAGACACACACACGGCGAGAGAGAGAGAGAGAGAGACACACACGGCGAGAGAGAGACACACACGGCGAGAGAGAGACACACACGGCGAGAGAGAGACACACACACACGGCGAGAGAGAGAGACACACACGGCGAGAGAGAGAGAGAGACACACACACACGGCGAGAGAGAGAGAGACACACACACGGCGAGAGAGAGAGAGGCACACACACGGCGTGAGAGAGAGAGACACACACACACAGCGAGAGAGAGACACACACGGCGAGAGAGAGAGAGACACACCCACGGCGAGAGAGAGAGAGACACACCCACGGCGAGAGAGAGAGAGAGAGAGACACACGGCGAGAGAGAGAGACACACACACGGCGAGAGAGAGAGACACACACACGGCGAGAGAGAGAGACACACACACGGCGAGAGAGAGAGACACACACACGGCGGGAGAGAGAGACACACACACGGCGGGAGAGAGAGACACACACACGGCGGGAGAGAGAGACACACACACGGCGAGAGAGAGAGACACACACACGGCGAGAGAGAGAGACACACACACGGCGAGAGAGAGAGACACACACACGGCGAGAGAGAGAGACACACACACGGCGAGAGAGACACACACACGGCGAGAGAGAGAGACACACACACGGCGAGAGAGAGAGAGACACACACACGGCGAGAGAGACACACACACGGCGAGAGAGAGAGAGACACACACACACACGGCGAGAGAGAGAGACACACACACGGCGAGATAGAGAGAGAGAGACACACACGGCGAGAGAGAGACACACACGGCGAGAGACACACGTACGGCGAGAGAAAGGGACACACACACGGCGAGAGAGAGAGACACACACACGGCGAGAGAGAGAGACACACTCACGGCGAGAGAGAGAGACACACACACGGCGAGAAAGAGAGAGACACACACACGGCGAGAGAGACACACACACGGCGAGACAGAGAGAGACACACACACACACACGGCGAGAGAGAGAGAGACACACACACGGCGAGAGAGAGAGAGAGAGACACACACGGCGAGAGAGAGACACACACGGCGAGAGACACACGTACGGCGAGAGAAAGAGACACACACACGGCGAGAGAGAGAGACACACACGGCGAGAGAGAGACAGACACGGCGATAGAGAGACAGACACGGCGATAGAGACAGAGAGGGACACACACACGGCGAGAGAGAGAGAGACATACACACGGCGAGAGAGCGAGAGAGAGACACACACACGGCGAGAGAGAGACACACACACGGCGAGAGAGACACACACACGGCGGGAGAGAGAGACACACACACGGCGAGAGAGAGAGACACACACACGGCGAGAGAGAGAGACACACACACGGCGAGAGAGAGAGACACACACACGGCGAGAGAGAGAGACACACACACGGCGAGAGAGAGAGACACACACACGGCGAGAGAGAGAGACACACACACGGCGAGAGAGAGAGACACACACACGGCGAGAGAGAGAGACACACACACGGCGAGAGAGAGAGACACACACACGGCGAGAGAGAGAGACACACACACGGCGAGAGAGAGAGACACACACACGGCGAGAGAGAGAGACACACACACGGCGAGAGAGAGAGAGACACACACACGGCGAGAGAGACACACACACGGCGAGAGAGAGAGAGACACACACACACACGGCGAGAGAGAGAGACACACACACGGCGAGAGAGAGAGAGAGAGACACACACGGCGAGAGAGAGACACACACGGCGAGAGAGACACACACACACGGCGAGAGAGAGAGACACACACGGCGAGAGAGAGAGAGAGAGACACACACACACGGCGAGAGAGAGACACACACACGGCGAGAGAGAGAGAGACACACACACGGCGAGAGAGAGAGAGGCACACACACGGCGTGAGAGAGAGAGACACACACACACAGCGAGAGAGAGACACACACGGCGAGAGAGAGAGAGACACACCCACGGCGAGAGAGAGAGAGACACACCCACGGCGAGAGAGAGAGAGAGAGAGACACACGGCGAGAGAGAGAGACACACACACGGCGAGAGAGAGAGACACACACACGGCGAGAGAGAGAGACACACACACGGCGAGAGAGAGAGACACACACACGGCGGGAGAGAGAGACACACACACGGCGAGAGAGAGAGACACACACACGGCGAGAGAGAGAGACACACACACGGCGAGAGAGAGAGACACACACACGGCGAGAGAGAGAGACACACACACGGCGAGAGAGAGAGACACACACACGGCGAGAGAGAGAGACACACACACGGCGAGAGAGACACACACACGGCGAGAGAGAGAGACACACACACGGCGAGAGAGAGAGAGACACACACACGGCAAGAGAGACACACACACGGCGAGAGAGAGAGAGACACACACACACACGGCGAGAGAGAGAGACACACACACGGCGAGATAGAGAGAGAGAGACACACACGGCGAGAGAGAGACACACACGGCGAGAGACACACGTACGGCGAGAGAAAGAGACACACACACGGCGAGAGAGAGAGACACACACACGGCGAGAGAGAGAGACACACTCACGGCGAGAGAGACACACACACGGCGAGAGAGAGCGACACACACACGGCGAGAGAGAGAGACACACACAGGGCGAGAGAGAGAGACACACACACGGCGAGAGAGAGAGACACACACACGGCGAGAAAGAGAGAGACACACACACGGCGAGAGAGACACACACACGGCGAGACAGAGAGAGACACACACACACACACGGCGAGAGAGAGAGAGACACACACACGGCGAGAGAGAGAGAGAGAGACACACACGGCGAGAGAGAGACACACACGGCGAGAGACACACGTACGGCGAGAGAAAGAGACACACAGACAGACACGGCGAGAGAGAGACAGACACGGCGATAGAGAGAGAGAGGGACACACACACGGCGAGAGAGAGAGAGACATACACACGGCGAGAGAGCGAGAGAGAGACACACCCACGGCGAGAGAGAGACACACCCACGGCGAGAGAGAGAGACACACACGGCGAAAGAGACACACCCACGGCGAGAGAGAGAGAGACACACCTACGGCGAGAGAGAGAGAGACACACCCACGGCGCGAGAGAGAGAGACACACCCACGGAGAGAGAGAGAGAGACACACCCACGGAGAGAGAGAGACACACACAGCGAGAGAGAGAGACACACACAGCGAGAGAGAGAGAGAGAGAGAGACACACGGCGAGAGAGAGAGACACACCCACGGCGAGAGAGACACACGGCGAGAGACACACACGGCGGGAGAGAGAGAGACACACGGTGAGAGAGAGAGACACACACACGGCGAGAGAGAGACACGCACACGGCGAGAGAGAGAGACACACACCCACGGCGAGAGAGAGAGAGACACACGGCGAGAGAGAGAGACACACACACGGCCAGACAGAGAGACACACACACGGCGAGAGAGAGAGACACACACCCACGGCGAGAGAGAGAGAGACACACACACGGCGAGAGAGAGAGAGACACACACACGGCGAGAGAGAGAGACACACGTACGGCGAGAGAAAGAGACACACACACGGCGAGAGAGAGAGACACACACGGCGAGAGAGAGACAGACACGGCGAGAGAGACACACACGGCGAGAGAGACACACACGGCGAGAGAGAGAGAGAGAGACACACCCACGGCGAGAGAGAGACACACCCACGGCGAGAGAGAGAGACACACACGGCGAAAGAGACACACCCACGGCGAGAGAGAGAGACACACCTACGGCGAGAGAGAGAGAGAGACACACCCACGGCGCGAGAGAGAGAGACACACCCACGGAGAGAGAGAGACACACACGGCGAGAGAGAGGCACACACACGGCGTGAGAGAGAGAGACACACACACACAGCGAGAGAGAGACACACACGGCGAGAGAGAGAGAGACACACCCACGGCGAGAGAGAGAGAGAGAGAGACACACGGCGAGAGAGAGAGACACACACACGGCGAGAGAGAGAGACACACCCACGGCGAGAGAGAGAGACACACACACGGCGAGAGAGAGAGACACACACACGGCGGGAGAGAGAGACACACACACGGCGGGAGAGAGAGACACACACACGGCGAGAGAGAGAGACACACACACGGCGAGAGAGAGAGACACACACACGGCGAGAGAGAGAGACACACACACGGCGAGAGAGAGAGACACACACACGGCGAGAGAGACACACACACGGCGAGAGAGAGAGACACACACACGGCGAGAGAGAGAGAGACACACACACGGCGAGAGAGACACACACACGGCGAGAGAGAGAGAGACACACACGGCGAGAGAGAGAGACACACACACGGCGAGATAGAGAGAGAGAGACACACACGGCGAGAGAGAGACACACACGGCGAGAGACACACGTACGGCGAGAGAAAGAGACACACACACGGCGAGAGAGAGAGACACACACACGGCGAGAGAGAGAGACACACTCACGGCGAGAGAGAGAGACACACACACGGCGAGAGAGAGCGACACACACACGGCGAGAGAGAGAGACACACACAGGGCGAGAGAGAGAGACACACACACGGCGAGAGAGAGAGACACACACACGGCGAGAAAGAGAGAGACACACACACGGCGAGAGAGACACACACACGGCGAGACAGAGAGAGACACACACACACACACGGCGAGAGAGAGAGAGACACACACACGGCGAGAGAGAGAGAGAGAGACACACACGGCGAGAGAGAGACACACACGGCGAGAGACACACGTACGGCGAGAGAAAGAGACACACACACGGCGAGAGAGAGAGACAGACACGGCGAGAGAGAGACAGACACGGCGAGAGAGAGACAGACACGGCGATAGAGACAGAGAGGGACACACACACGGCGAGAGAGAGAGAGACATACACACGGCGAGAGAGCGAGAGAGAGACACACACACGGCGAGAGAGAGACACACCCACGGCGAGAGAGAGACACACACACGGCGAGAGAGACACACACACGGCGGGAGAGAGAGACACACACACGGCGAGAGAGAGAGACACACACACGGCGACAGAGAGAGACACACACACGGCGAGAGAGAGAGACACACACACGGCGAGAGAGAGAGACACACACACGGCGAGAGAGAGAGACACACACACGGCGAGAGAGAGAGACACACACACGGCGAGAGAGAGAGACACACACACGGCGAGAGAGAGAGACACACACACGGCGAGAGAGAGAGACACACACACGGCGAGAGAGAGAGACACACACACGGCGAGAGAGAGAGAGACACACACACGGCGAGAGAGACACACACACGGCGAGAGAGAGAGAGACACACACACACACGGCGAGAGAGAGAGACACACACACGGCGAGAGAGAGAGAGAGAGACACACACGGCGAGAGAGAGACACACACGGCGAGAGAGACACACACACACGGCGAGAGAGAGAGACACACACGGCGAGAGAGAGAGAGAGAGACACACACACACGGCGAGAGAGAGACACACACACGGCGAGAGAGAGAGAGACACACACACGGCGAGAGAGAGAGAGGCACACACACGGCGTGAGAGAGAGAGACACACACACACAGCGAGAGAGAGACACACACGGCGAGAGAGAGAGAGACACACCCACGGCGAGAGAGAGAGAGACACACCCACGGCGAGAGAGAGAGAGAGAGAGACACACGGCGAGAGAGAGAGACACACACACGGCGAGAGAGAGAGACACACACACGGCGAGAGAGAGAGACACACACACGGCGAGAGAGAGAGACACACACACGGCGGGAGAGAGAGACACACACACGGCGAGAGAGACACACACACGGCGAGAGAGAGAGACACACACACGGCGAGAGAGAGAGACACACACACGGCGAGAGAGAGAGACACACACACGGCGAGAGAGAGAGACACACACACGGCGAGAGAGAGAGACACACACACGGCGAGAGAGAGAGACACACACACGGCGAGAGAGAGAGACACACACACGGCGAGAGAGAGAGACACACACACGGCGAGAGAGAGAGACACACACACGGCGAGAGAGAGAGACACACACACGGCGAGAGAGAGAGAGACACACACACGGCGAGAGAGACACACACACGGCGAGAGAGAGAGAGACACACACACACACGGCGAGAGAGAGAGACACACACACGGCGAGATAGAGAGAGAGAGACACACACGGCGAGAGAGAGACACACACGGCGAGAGACACACGTACGGCGAGAGAAAGAGACACACACACGGCGAGAGAGAGAGACACACACACGGCGAGAGAGAGAGACACACTCACGGCGAGAGAGACACACACACGGCGAGAGAGAGCGACACACACACGGCGAGAGAGAGAGACACACACAGGGCGAGAGAGAGAGACACACACACGGCGAGAGAGAGAGACACACACACGGCGAGAAAGAGAGAGACACACACACGGCGAGAGAGACACACACACGGCGAGACAGAGAGAGACACACACACACACACGGCGAGAGAGAGAGAGACACACACACGGCGAGAGAGAGAGAGAGAGACACACACGGCGAGAGAGAGACACACACGGCGAGAGACACACGTACGGCGAGAGAAAGAGACACACAGACAGACACGGCGAGAGAGAGACAGACACGGCGATAGAGAGAGAGAGGGACACACACACGGCGAGAGAGAGAGAGACATACACACGGCGAGAGAGCGAGAGAGAGACACACCCACGGCGAGAGAGAGACACACCCACGGCGAGAGAGAGAGACACACACGGCGAAAGAGACACACCCACGGCGAGAGAGAGAGACACACCTACGGCGAGAGAGAGAGAGACACACCCACGGCGCGAGAGAGAGAGACACACCCACGGAGAGAGAGAGAGAGACACACCCACGGAGAGAGAGAGACACACACAGCGAGAGAGAGAGACACACACGACGAGAGAGAGAGAGAGAGAGAGACACACGGCGAGAGAGAGAGACACACCCACGGCGAGAGAGACACACGGCGAGAGACACACACGGCGGGAGAGAGAGAGACACACGGTGAGAGAGAGAGACACACACACGGCGAGAGAGAGACACGCACACGGCGAGAGAGAGAGACACACACCCACGGCGAGAGAGAGAGAGACACACGGCGAGAGAGAGAGACACACACACGGCCAGACAGAGAGACACACACACGGCGAGAGAGAGAGACACACACCCACGGCGAGAGAGAGAGAGACACACACACGGCGAGAGAGAGAGAGACACACACACGGCGAGAGAGAGAGACACACACACACGGCGAGAGAGAGAGACACACGTACGGCGAGAGAAAGAGACACACACACGGCGAGAGAGAGACACACACGGCGAGAGAGACACACACGGCGAGAGAGACACACACGGCGAGAGAGAGAGAGAGAGACACACCCACGGCGAGAGAGAGACACACCCACGGCGAGAGAGAGAGACACACACGGCGAAAGAGACACACCCACGGCGAGAGAGAGAGACACACCTACGGCGAGAGAGAGAGAGAGACACACCCACGGCGCGAGAGAGAGAGACACACCCACGGAGAGAGAGAGACACACACAGCGAGAGAGAGAGACACACACAGCGAGAGAGAGAGACACACACAGCGAGAGAGAGAGACACACACAGCGAGAGAGAGAGACACACACAGCGAGAGAGAGAGACACACACGACGAGAGAGAGAGAGAGAGACACACGGCGAGAGAGAGACACACCCACGGCGAGAGAGAGAGACACACGGCGAGAGACACACACGGCGAGAGAGAGAGACACACGGCGAGAGAGAGAGAGACACACACACGGCGAGAGAGAGAGAGACACACGGCGAGAGAGAGAGACACACGCACGGCGAGACAGAGAGACACACACACGGCGAGAGAGAGAGACACACACCCACGGCGAGAGAGAGAGAGACACACACACGGCGAGAGAGAGACACACACACGGCGAGAGACACACACGGCGAGAGAGAGAGACACACGGCGAGAGAGAGAGAGACACACACACGGCGGGAGAGAGAGAGACACACACACGGCGAGAGAGAGAGAGAGACACACACGGCGAGAGAGACACACACGGCGAGAGAGAGACACACGGCGAGAGAGAGAGACACACACACACGACGAGAGAGAGAGAGACACACACACGGCGAGAGAGAGAGAGACACACACACGGCGAGAGAGAGAGAGACACACACACGGCGAGAGAGAGAGAGACACACACACACAGCGAGAGAGACACACACGGCGAGAGAGAGAGAGACACACACCCACGGCGAGAGAGAGAGAGAGAGAGAGACACACACACGGCGAGAGAGAGATAGAGAGAGAGAGAGACACACACACGGCGAGAGAGAGAGACACACGGCGAGAGAGAGAGACACACGGCGAGAGAGAGAGACACACGGCGAGAGAGAGAGACACACGGCGAGAGAGAGAGACACACGGCGAGAGAGAGAGACACACGGCGAGAGAGAGAGACACACGGCGAGAGAGAGAGACACACGGCGAGAGAGAGAGACACACGGCGAGAGAGAGAGAGACACACGGCGAGAGAGAGAGACACACGGCGAGAGAGAGAGACACACGGCGAGAGAGAGTGACACACGGCGAGAGAGAGAGACACACGGCGAGAGAGAGAGTCACACACACACACACAGCGAGAGAGAGACACACACGGCGAGACAGAGAGACACACACACGGCGAGAGAGACACACACGGCGAGAGAGAGAGAGACACACACACGGCGAGAGAGAGAAAGACACACACAGGGCGAGAGAGAGAGAGACACACACAGGGCGAGAGAGAGACACACACACGGCGAGAGAGAGAGAGACACACACATGGCGAGAGAGAGACACGCACGGCGAGAGAGAGAGACACACACACGGCGAGAGAGAGACACACACACGGCGAGAGAGAGACACACACAGGGAGTGACACACACGGCGAGAGAGAGAGACACACACACGGCGAGAGAGAGACACGCACACGGCGAGAGAGAGAGACACGCACACGGCGAGAGAGAGACACACACGGCGAGAGAGAGAGAGAGAGAGAGAGAGACACACACACGGCGAGAGAGAGACACACACACGGCGAGAAAGACACACACACGGCGAGAGAGAGAGAGACACACACACACGGCGAGAGAGAGAGAGAGAGAGAGAGAGACACACACACACGGCGAGAGAGAGAGAGACAGACACACACGGCGAGAGAGAGACACACACGGCGAGAGAGACACACACACACGGCGAGAGAGAGAGACACACACGGCGAGAGAGAGAGAGAGACACACACACACGGCGAGAGAGAGAGAGAGACACACACACACGGCGAGAGAGAGAGAGACACACACACGGCGAGAGAGAGAGAGGCACACACACGGCGTGAGAGAGAGAGACACACACACGGCGTGAGAGAGAGAGACACACACACACAGCGAGAGAGAGACACACACGGCGAGAGAGAGAGAGACACACCCACGGCGAGAGAGAGAGAGACACACACGGCGAGAGAGAGAGAGAGAGAGACACACGGCGAGAGAGAGAGACACACACACGGCGAGAGAGAGAGACACACACACGGCGAGAGAGAGAGACACACACACGGCGGGAGAGAGAGACACACACACGGCGGGAGAGAGAGACACACACACGGCGGGAGAGAGAGACACACACACGGCGAGAGAGAGAGACACACACACGGCGAGAGAGAGAGACACACACACGGCGAGAGAGTGAGACACACACACGGCGAGAGAGAGAGACACACACACGGCGAGAGAGAGAGACACACACACGGCGAGAGAGAGAGACACACACACGGCGAGAGAGAGAGACACACACACGGCGAGTGAGAGAGACACACACACGGCGAGAGAGAGAGAGACACACACACGGCGAGAGAGACACACACACGGCGAGAGAGAGAGAGACACACATACACACGGCGAGAGAGAGACACACACAAGGCGAGAGAGAGAGACACACACACGGCGAGAGAGAGAGACACACACACGGCGAGAGAGAGAGACAAACACACGGCGAGAGAGAGAGACACACACACGGCGAGAGAGAGAGACACACACACGGCGAGAGAGAGAGAGACACACACACGGCGAGAGAGACACACACACGGCGAGAGAGAGAGACACACACACACACGGCGAGAGAGAGAGACACACACACGGCGAGAGAGAGAGAGAGAGACACACACGGCGAGAGAGAGACACACACGGCGAGAGACACACGTACGGCGAGAGAAAGAGACACACACACGGCGAGAGAGAGAGACACACACACGGCGAGAGAGAGAGACACACACACGGCGAGAGAGAGAGACACACACACGGCGAGAGAGAGAGACACACACACGGCGAGAGAGAGAGACACACACACGGCGAGAGAGACACACACACGGCGAGACAGAGAGAGACACACACACACACGGCGAGAGAGAGAGACACACACACGGCGAGAGAGAGAGAGAGAGACACACACGGCGAGAGAGAGACACACGTACGGCGAGAGAAAGAGACACACACACGGCGAGAGAGAGAGAGAGGGACACACACACGGCGAGAGAGAGAGAGACATACACACGGCGAGAGAGCGAGAGAGAGACACACCCACGGCGCGAGAGAGAGAGACACACCCACGGAGAGAGAGAGAGAGACACACCCACGGAGAGAGAGAGACACACACAGCGAGAGAGAGAGACACACACGACGAGAGAGAGAGAGAGAGAGAGAGAGAGAGAGAGAGACACACGGCGAGAGAGAGAGACACACCCACGGCGAGAGAGACACACGGCGGGAGAGAGAGAGACACACACGGCGGGAGAGAGAGAGACACACGGCGAGAGAGAGAGACACACACACGGCGAGAGAGAGACACGCACACGGCGAGAGAGAGAGACACACACCCACGGCGAGAGAGAGAGAGACACACGGCGAGAGAGAGAGACACACACACGGCCAGACAGAGAGACACACACACGGCGAGAGAGAGAGAGACACACACACGGCGAGAGAGAGAGAGACACACACACGGCGAGAGAGAGAGACACACGTACGGCGAGAGAAAGAGACACACACACGGCGAGAGAGAGAGACAGACACGGCGAGAGAGAGAGACACACACGGCGAGAGAGAGAGAGACATACACACGGCGAGAGAGCGAGAGAGAGACACACCCACGGCGAGAGAGAGTCACACCCACGGCGAGAGAGAGAGACACACACGGCGAAAGAGAGAGAGACACACCCACGGCGCGAGAGAGAGAGACACACCCACGGAGAGAGAGAGACACACACAGCGAGAGAGAGAGACACAGACGACGAGAGAGAGAGAGAGAGAGAGAGAGAGACACACGGCGAGAGAGAGAGACACACCCACGGCGAGAGAGAGAGACACACCCACGGCGAGAGAGAGAGACACACGGCGAGAGACACACACGGCGAGAGAGAGAGACACACGGCGAGAGAGAGAGAGACACACACACGGCGAGAGAGAGAGAGACACACGGCGAGAGAGAGAGACACACGCACGGCGAGACAGAGAGACACACACACGGCGAGAGAGAGAGACACACACCCACGGCGAGAGAGAGAGACACACACACGGCGAGAGAGAGACACACACACGGCGAGAGACACACACGGCGAGAGAGAGAGACACACGGCGAGAGAGAGAGAGACACACACACGGCGGGAGAGAGAGAGACACACACACGGCGAGAGAGACACACACGGCGAGAGAGAGACACACACACGGCGAGAGAGAGAGACACACACACGGCGAGAGAGAGAGACACACACACACGACGAGAGAGAGAGAGACACACACACGGCGAGAGAGAGAGAGACACACACACGGCGAGAGAGAGAGAGACACACACACGGCGAGAGAGAGACACACACACACACAGCGAGAGAGACACACACGGCGAGAGAGAGAGAGACACACACCCACGGCGAGAGAGAGAGAGAGACACACACACGGCGAGAGAGAGATAGAGAGAGAGAGAGAGACACACACGGCGAGAGAGAGAGACACACGGCGAGAGAGAGAGACACACGGCGAGAGAGAGAGACACACGGCGAGAGAGAGAGACACACGGCGAGAGAGAGAGAGACACACGGCGAGAGAGAGAGAGACACACGGCGAGAGAGAGAGACACACGGCGAGAGAGAGAGACACACGGCGAGAGAGAGAGTCACACACACACACACAGCGAGAGAGAGACACACACGGCGAGACAGAGAGACACACACACGGCGAGAGAGACACACACGGCGAGAGAGAGAGAGACACACACACGGCGAGAGAGAGAGAGACACACACAGGGCGAGAGACACACACACGGCGAGAGAGAGAGAGACACACACATGGCGAGAGAGAGACACGCACGGCGAGAGAGAGAGACACACACACGGCGAGAGAGAGACACACACACGGCGAGAGAGAGACACACACAGGGAGTGACACACACGGCGAGAGAGAGAGACACACACACGGCGAGAGAGAGACACGCACACGGCGAGAGAGAGAGACACGCACACGGCGAGAGAGAGAGACACACACACGGCGAGAGAGAGAGAGAGAGAGAGAGAGAGAGACACACACACGGCGAGAGAGAGACACACACACGGCGAGAGAGACACACACACGGCGAGAGAGAGGCACACACACGGCGAGAGAGAGAGAGACACACACACACGGCGAGAGAGAGAGAGAGAGAGAGAGAGACACACACACACGGCGAGAGAGAGAGAGAGAGACAGACACACACGGCGAGAGAGAGACACACACGGCGAGAGAGACACACACGGCGAGAGAGACACACACGGCGAGAGAGACACACACGGCGAGAGAGACACACACGGCGAGAGAGACACACACACACGGCGAGAGAGAGAGACACACACGGCGAGAGAGAGAGAGAGACACACACACACGGCGAGAGAGAGACACACACACGGCGAGAGAGAGGCACACACACGGCGTGAGAGAGAGAGACACACACACACAGCGAGAGAGAGAGAGAGACAGACACACACGGCGAGAGAGAGACACACACGGCGAGAGAGACACACACGGCGAGAGAGACACACACGGCGAGAGAGACACACACGGCGAGAGAGACACACACGGCGAGAGAGACACACACACACGGCGAGAGAGAGAGACACACACGGCGAGAGAGAGAGAGAGACACGGCGAGAGAGAGAGAGAGACACACACACACGGCGAGAGAGAGACACACACACGGCGAGAGAGAGAGAGGCACACACGGCGTGAGAGAGAGAGACACACACACACAGCGAGAGAGAGACACACACGGCGAGAGAGAGAGAGACACACCCACGGCGAGAGAGAGAGAGACACACACGGCGAGAGAGAGAGAGAGAGAGACACACGGCGAGAGAGACACACACACGGCGAGAGAGAGAGACACACACACGGCGAGAGAGAGAGACACACACACGGCGAGAGAGAGAGACACACACACGGCGGGAGAGAGAGACACACACACGGCGAGAGAGAGAGACACACACACGGCGAGAGAGAGAGACACACACACGGCGAGAGAGAGAGACACACACACGGCGAGAGAGAGAGACACACACACGGCGAGAGAGAGAGACACACACACGGCGAGAGAGAGAGACACACACACGGCGAGAGAGAGAGACACACACACGGCGAGAGAGAGAGACACACACACGGCGAGAGAGAGAGAGACACACACACGGCGAGAGAGACACACACACGGCGAGAGAGAGAGAGACACACACACACACGGCGAGAGAGAGACACACACACGGCGAGAGAGAGAGAGAGAGACACACACGGCGAGAGAGAGACACACACGGCGAGAGACACACGTACGGCGAGAGAAAGAGACACACACACGGCGAGAGAGAGAGACACACACGGCGAGAGAGAGACAGACACGGCGAGAGAGAGACAGACACGGCGATAGAGAGAGAGGGAGACACACACACGGCGAGAGAGAGACATACACACGGCGAGAGAGCGAGAGAGAGACACACCCACGGCGAGAGAGAGACACACCCACGGCGAGAGAGAGAGACACACACGGCGAAAGAGACACACCCACGGCGAGAGAGAGAGAGACACACCTACGGCGAGAGAGAGAGAGACACACCCACGGCGCGAGAGAGAGAGACACACCCACGGAGAGAGAGAGAGAGACACACCCACGGAGAGAGAGAGACACACACAGCAAGAGAGAGAGACACACACGACGAGAGAGAGAGAGAGAGAGAGAGAGAGAGACACGGCGAGAGAGACACACCCACGGCGAGAGAGAGAGAGACACACGGCGAGAGACACACACGGCGGGAGAGAGAGAGACACACGGCGAGAGAGAGAGACACACAAAAGGCGAGAGAGAGACACGCACACGGCGAGAGAGAGAGACACACACCCACGGCGAGAGAGAGAGACACACACGGCGAGAGAGGGAGACACACACACGGCGAGACAGAGAGACACACACACGGCGAGAGAGAGAGACACACACCCACGGCGAGAGAGAGAGAGACACACACACGGCGAGAGAGAGAGAGACACACACACGGCGAGAGCGACACACGTACGGCGAGAGAAAGAGACACACACACGGCGAGAGAGAGAGACACACACGGCGAGAGAGAGACACACGGCGATAGAGAGAGAGACACACACACGGCGAGAGAGAGACACACACACGGCGAGAGAGAGAGAGACACACACGGCGAGAGAGACACACACGGCGAGAGAGAGAGAGACATACACACGGCGAGAGAGCGAGAGAGAGACACACCCACGGCGAGAGAGAGACACACCCACGGCGAGAGAGAGAGACACACACGGCGAAAGAGACACACCCACGGCAAGAGAGAGAGAGACACACCCACGACGCGAGAGAGAGAGAGACACACCCACGGCGCGAGAGAGAGAGACACACCCACGGCGCGAGAGAGAGAGACACACCCACGGAGAGAGAGAGAGACACACCCACGGAGAGAGAGAGACACACGGCGAGAGAGAGAGACACACACCCACGGAGAGAGAGAGAGACACACCCACGGAGAGAGAGAGACACACGGCGAGAGAGAGAGACACACACAGGGCGAGAGAGAGACACACACACGGCGAGAGAGAGAGACACACACACATGGCGAGAGAGAGACACGCACGGCGAGAGAGAGAGAGACACACACACGGCGAGAGAGAGACACACACACGGCGAGAGAGAGACACACACAGGGAGTGACACACACGGCGAGAGAGAGAGACACACACACGGCGAGAGAGAGACACGCACACGGCGAGAGAGAGACAGACACACACGGCGAGAGAGAGAGAGAGAGAGAGAGAGAGACACACACACGGCGAGAGAGAGACACACACACGGCGAGAGAGAGAGACACACACACGGCGAGAGAGAGGCAGACACACGGCGAGAGAGAGAGAGAGACACACACACACGGCGAGAGAGAGAGAGACACACACGGCGAGAGAGAGAGAGAGAGACACACACGGCGAGAGAGACACACACACACGGCGAGAGAGAGAGACACACACGGCGAGAGAGAGAGAGAGACACACACACACGGCGAGAGAGAGACACACACACGGCGAGAGAGAGAGAGACACACACACGGCGAGAGAGAGAGAGGCACACACACGGCGAGAGAGAGAGAGGCACACACACGGCGTGAGAGAGAGAGACACACACACACAGCGAGAGAGAGACACACACGGCGAGAGAGAGAGAGACACACCCACGGCGAGAGAGAGAGAGAGACACACACGGCGAGAGAGAGAGAGAGAGACACACACACGGCGAGAGAGAGAGACACACACACGGCGAGAGAGAGAGACACACACACGGCGAGAGAGAGAGACACACACACGGCGAGAGAGAGAGACACACACACGGCGAGAGAGAGAGACACACACACGGCGGGAGAGAGAGACACACACACGGCGGGAGAGAGAGACACACACACGGCGAGAGAGAGAGACACACACACGGCGAGAGAGAGAGACACACACACGGCGAGAGAGAGAGACACACACACGGCGAGAGAGAGAGACACACACACGGCGAGAGAGAGAGACACACACAGGGCGAGAGAGAGAGACACACACACGGCGAGAGAGAGAGACACACACACGGCGAGAAAGAGAGAGACACACACACGGCGAGAGAGACACACACACGGCGAGACAGAGAGAGACACACACACACACGGCGAGAGAGAGAGACTCACACACGGCGAGAGAGAGAGAGAGAGACACACACGGCGAGAGAGAGACACACACGGCGAGAGACACACGTACGGCGAGAGAAAGAGACACACCCACGGCGAGAGAGAGACACACCCACGGCGAGAGAGAGAGACACACACGGCGAAAGAGACACACCCACGGCGAGAGAGAGAGAGACACACCTACGGCGAGAGAGAGAGAGACACACCCACGGCGCGAGAGAGAGAGACACACCCACGGAGAGAGAGAGAGAGACACACCCACGGAGAGAGAGAGAGAGACACACCCACGGAGAGAGAGAGACACACACAGCGAGAGAGAGAGACACACACGACGAGAGAGAGAGAGAGAGAGACACACGGCGAGAGAGAGAGACACACCCACGGCGAGAGAGACACACGGCGAGAGACACACACGGCGGGAGAGAGAGAGACACACGGCGAGAGAGAGAGACACACACACGGCGAGAGAGAGACAAGCACACGGCGAGAGAGAGAGACACACACCCACGGCGAGAGAGAGAGAGACACACGGCGAGAGAGAGAGACACACACACGGCCAGACAGAGAGACACACACACGGCCAGACAGAAAGACACACACACGGCGAGAGAGAGAGACACACACACGGCGAGAGAGAGAGACACACACCCACGGCGAGAGAGAGACACACACACGGCGAGAGAGAGAGAGACACACACACGGCGAGAGAGAGAGACACACGTACGGCGAGAGAAAGAGACACACACACGGCGAGAGAGAGAGACACACACGGCGAGAGAGAGACAGACACGGCGAGAGAGAGACAGACACGGCGAGAGAGAGACAGACACGGCGAGAGAGAGAGAGACATACACACGGCGAGAGAGCGAGAGAGAGACACACCCACGGCGAGAGAGAGAGACACACACGGCGAAAGAGACACACCCACGGCGAGAGAGAGAGAGACACACCTACGGCGAGAGAGAGAGAGAGACACACCCACGGCGCGAGAGAGAGAGACACACCCACGGAGCGAGAGAGACACACACAGCGAGAGAGAGAGACACACACGACGAGAGAGAGAGAGAGAGAGAGAGAGAGAGACACACGGCGAGAGAGAGAGACACACCCACGGCGAGAGAGAGAGACACACGGCGAGAGACACACACGGCGAGAGAGAGAGACACACGGCGAGAGAGAGAGACACACACACACGGCGAGAGAGAGAGAGACACACGGCGAGAGAGAGAGACACACGCACGGCGAGACAGAGAGACACACATATGGCGAGAGAGAGAGACACACACCCACGGCGAGAGAGAGAGAGACACACACACGGCGAGAGAGAGACACACACACGGCGAGAGACACACACGGCGAGAGAGAGAGACACACGGCGAGAGAGAGAGAGACACACACACGGCGGGAGAGAGAGAGACACACGGCGAGAGAGAGAGAGACACACACACGGCGAGAGAGAGACACGCACGGCGAGACAGAGAGACACACACACGGCGAGAGAGAGAGACACACACCCACGGCGAGAGAGAGAGAGACACACACACGGCGAGAGAGAGAGAGACACACACACGGCGAGAGAGAGAGAGACACACACACGGCGAGAGAGAGAGAGACACACACATGGCGAGAGAGAGAGACACACACACGGCGAGAGAGAGAGACACACACACGGCGAGAGAGAGACACACACACGGCGAGAGAGAGACACACACACGGCGAGAGAGAGACACACACAGGGAGAGAGAGAGACACACACAGGGAGAGACACACACGGCGAGAGAGAGAGACACACACACGGCGAGAGAGAGAGACACGCACACGGCGAGAGAGAGAGACACGCACACGGCGAGAGAGAGAGACACGCACACGGCGAGAGAGAGACACACACGGCGAGAGAGAGAGAGAGAGAGAGAGAGAGACACACACACGGCGAGAGAGAGACACACACACGGCGAGAGACAGAGAGACACACACACGGCGAGAGAGAGACACACACACGGCGAGAGAGAGACACACACGGCGAGAGAGAGACACACACACGGCGAGAGAGAGACACACACACGGCGAGAGAGAGACACACACACGGCGAGAGAGAGACACACACACGGCGAGAGAGAGACACACACACGGCGAGAGAGAGACACACACACGGCGAGAGAGAGACGCACACACACGGCAAGAGAGAGAGACACACACACGGCAAGAGAGAGAGACACACACACGGCGAGAGAGAGACACACACGGCGAGAGAGAGACACACACGGCGAGAGAGAGAGAGAGACACACACACGGCGAGAGAGAGACACACACACGGCGAGAGAGAGGCACACACACGGCAAGAAAGAGAGACACACACACGGCGAGAGAGAGACACACACACGGCGAGAGAGAGACACACACGGCGAGAGAGAGACACACACGGCGAGAGAGAGACACACACGGCGAGAGAGAGACACACACGGCGAGAGAGAGACACACACGGCGAGAGACACACACGGCGAGAGAGAGACACACACGGCGAGAGAGACACACACGGCGAGAGAGACACACACACGGCGAGAGAGACACACATGGCGAGAGAGACACACACACGGCGAGAAAGACACACACACGGCGAGAGAGACACACACACGGCGAGAGAGAGAGAGAGAGAGAGACACACACACACGGCGAGGGAGTGAGAGACACACCCACGCCGAGAGAGAGAGAGAGAGACACACCCACGGCGAGAGAGAGATAGAGAGAGAGACACGCACACGGCGAGAGAGAGAGACAAGCACACGGCGAGAGAGAGAGAGACACACCCACGGCGAGAGAGAGAGAGAGAGAGAAACCCACGGCGAGAGAGAGATAGAGAGAGAGAGAGACACACACACGGCGAGAGAGAGAGAGAGAGACACACACGGCGAGAGAGAGAGACACACGGCGAGAGAGAGAGACACACGGCGAGAGAGAGACACACACACGGCGAGAGAGAGAGACACACACACGGCGAGAGAGACACACACACGGCGAGAGAGAGACACACACACGGCGAGAGAGAGAGACACACACACGGCGAGAGCGATAGACACACACACGGCAAGAGAGAGAGACACACACACGGCGAGAGAGAGAGACACACACACGGCGAGAGAGAGAGACACACACACGGCGAGAGAGAGAGACACACACACGGCGAGAGAGAGAGACACACACACGGCGAGAGAGAGAGACACACACACGGCGAGAGAGAGAGACACACACACGGCGAGAGAGAGAGACACACACACGGCGAGAGAGAGAGACACACACACGGCGAGAGAGAGAGACACACACACGGCGAGAGAGAGAGACACACACACGGCGAGAGAGAGAGACACACACACGGCGAGAGAGAGAGACACACACACGGCGAGAGAGAGAGACACACACACGGCGAGAGAGAGAGACACACACACGGCGAGAGAGAGAGACACACACACGGCGAGAGAGAGAGACACACACACGGCGAGAGAGAGACACACACACGGCGAGAGAGAGACACACACACGGCGTGAGAGAGAGAGAGAGAGAGAGAGAGAGAGACACACGGCGAGAGAGAGAGACACACACACGGCGAGAGAGAGAGCAACAGAGACACACGGCGAGAGAGACACACACGGCGAGAGACACACGTACGGCGAGAGAGAGAGACACACACACGGCGAGAGAGAGACAGACACGGCGAGAGAGAGAGAGACACACACGGCGAGAGAGAGAGAGAGATACACACACGGCGAGAGAGAGAGAGAGAGAGAGAGAGAGACATACACACGGCGAGAGCGCGAGAGAGAGAGACACACCCATGGCGAGAGAGAGAGACACACACGGCGAAAGAGACACACCCACGGCGAGAGAGAGAGAGACACACCTACGGCGAGAGAGAGAGAGACACACCCACGGCGAGAGAGAGAGAGACACACCCACGGCGAGAGAGAGAGAGACACACCCACGGAGAGAGAGAGAGAGGTCCACACACGGCGAGAGAGACACACACACGGCGAGAGAGAGAGAGAGACACACACACGGCGAGAGAGAGAGAGACACACACACGGAGAGAGAGAGAGACACACACACGGCGAGAGAGAGACACACACACGGCGAGAGAGAGGCACACACATGGCAAGAGAGAGAGACACACACACGGCAAGAGAGAGAGACACACACACGGCGAGAGAGACACACACGGCGAGAGAGAGACACACACGGCGAGAGAGAGACACACACGGCGAGAGAGAGACACACACGGCGAGAGAGAGACACACACGGCGAGAGAGAGACACACACGGCGAGAGAGAGACACACACGGCGAGAGAGAGACACACACGGCGAGAGAGACACACACACGGCGAGAGAGACACACACACGGCGAGAGAGACACACACACGGCGAGAGAGACACACACACGGCGAGAGAGACACACACACGGCGAGAGAGACACACACACGGCGAGAGAGACACACACACGGCGAGAGAGACACACACACGGCGAGAGAGACACACACACGGCGAGAGAGACACACACACGGCGAGAGAGACACACACACGGCGAGAGAGACACACACACGGCGAGAGAGACACACACACGGCGAGAGAGACACACACACGGCGAGAGAGACACACACACGGCGAGAGAGACACACACACACGGCGAGAGAGAGAGACACACACACACGGCGAGGGAGTGAGAGACACACCCACGCCGAGAGAGAGAGAGAGAGACACACCCACGGCGAGAGAGAGATAGAGAGAGAGAGAGAGAGAGACACGCACACGGCGAGAGAGAGAGACACGCACACGGCGAGAGAGAGAGACACACCCACGGCGAGAGAGAGAGAGAGAGAGAGACACCCACACGGCGAGAGAGAGATAGAGAGAGAGAGAGAGACACACACATGGCGAGAGAGAGAGACACTCACGGCGAGAGAGAGAGACACACACACGGCGAGAGAGAGACACACACACGGCGAGAGAGAGACACACACAGGGAGAGACACACACGGCGAGAGAGAGAGACACACACACGGCGAGAGAGAGAGACACGCACACGGCGAGAGAGAGAGACACGCACACGGCGAGAGAGAGAGACACGCACACGGCGAGAGAGAGAGACACGCAGACGGCGAGAGAGAGAGACACGCACACGGCGAGAGAGAGACACACACGGCGAGAGAGAGAGAGAGAGAGAGAGAGAGACACACACACGGCGATAGAGAGACACACACACGGCGAGAGACAGAGAGACACACACATGGCGAGAGAGAGACACACACACGGCGAGAGAGAGACACACACACGGCGAGAGAGAGACACACACACGGCGAGAGAGAGGCACACACACGGCGAGAGAGAGGCACACACACGGCGAGAGAGAGGCACACACACGGCGAGAGAGAGGCACACACACGGCGAGAGAGAGGCACACACACGGCGAGAGAGAGGCACACACACGGCGAGAGAGAGGCACACACACGGCGAGAGAGAGGCACACACACGGCGAGAGAGAGGCACACACACGGCGAGAGAGAGGCACACACACGGCGAGAGAGAGGCACACACACGGCGAGAGAGAGGCACACACACGGCGAGAGAGAGGCACACACAAGGCGAGAGAGAGGCACACACACGGCGAGAGAGAGGCACACACACGGCGAGAGAGAGGCACACACACGGCAAGAGAGAGAGACACACACACGGCGAGAGAGAGAGACACACACACGGCGAGAGAGAGACACACACGGCGAGAGAGAGACACACACGGCGAGAGAGAGAGAGAGACACACACACGGCGAGAGAGAGACACACACACGGCGAGAGGCACACACACGGCGAGAGAGAGACACACACACGGCGAGAGAGAGACACACACGGCGAGAGAGAGACACACACGGCGAGAGAGAGACACACACGGCGAGAGAGAGACACACACGGCGAGAGAGAGACACACACGGCGAGAGAGAGACACACACGGCGAGAGAGAGACACACACGGCGAGAGAGAGACACACACGGCGAGAGAGACACACACACGGCGAGAGAGACACACACGGCGAGAGAGACACACACACGGCGAGAGAGACACACACACGGCGAGAGAGACACACACACGGCGAGAGAGACACACACACGGCGAGAGAGACACACACACGGCGAGAGAGACACACACACGGCGAGAGAGAGAGAGAGAGACACACACACACGGCGAGGGAGTGAGAGACACACCCACGCCGAGAGAGAGAGAGAGAGACACACCCACGGCGAGAGAGAGATAGAGAGAGAGAGAGAGACACGCACACGGCGAGAGAGAGAGACACGCACACGGCGAGAGAGAGAGAGACACACCCACGGCGAGAGAGAGAGAGAGAGAGAAACCCACGGCGAGAGAGAGAGAGAGAGAGAGAGACACACACACGGCGAGAGAGAGATAGAGAGAGAGAGAGAGACACACACACGGCGAGAGAGAGAGAGAGAGACACACACGGCGAGAGAGAGAGACACACGGCGAGAGAGAGACACACACACGGCGAGAGAGAGACACACACACGGCGAGAGAGAGAGACACACACACGGCGAGAGAGAGAGACACACACACGGCGAGAGAGAGAGACACACACACGGCGAGAGAGAGAGACACACACACGGCGAGAGAGAGACACACACACGGCGAGAGAGAGACACACACACGGCGAGAGAGAGAGACACACACACGGCGAGAGCGATAGACACACACACGGCGAGAGAGAGAGACACACACACGGCGAGAGAGAGAGACACACACACGGCGAGAGAGAGAGAGACACACACACGGCGAGAGAGAGAGACACACACACGGCGAGAGAGAGAGACACACACACGGCGAGAGAGAGAGACACACACACGGCGAGAGAGAGAGACACACACACGGCGAGAGAGAGAGACACACACACGGCGAGAGAGAGAGACACACACACGGCGAGAGAGAGAGACACACACACGGCGAGAGAGAGAGAGACACACACACGGCGAGAGAGAGAGACACACACACGGCGAGAGAGAGAGACACACACGGCGAGAGAGAGAGACACACACACGGCGTGAGAGAGAGAGAGAGAGAGAGAGAGAGAGACACACGGCGAGAGAGAGAGACACACACACGGCGAGAGAGAGAGCGACAGAGACACACGGCGAGAGAGACACACACGGCGAGAGACACACGTACGGCGAGAGAGAGAGACACACACACGGCGAGAGAGAGATACACACACGGCGAGAGAGAGACAGACACGGCGAGAGAGAGAGAGACACACACGGCGAGAGAGAGAGACATACACACGGCGAGAGCGCGAGAGAGAGAGACACCCACGGCGAGAGAGAGACACACCCATGGCGAGAGAGAGAGACACACACGGCGAAAGAGACACACCCACGGCGAGAGAGAGAGAGACACACCCACGGCGAGAGAGAGAGAGACACACCCACGGCGAGAGAGAGAGACACACACCTACGGCGAGAGAGAGAGAGACACACCCACGGCGAGAGAGAGAGAGACACACCCACGGCGAGAGAGAGAGAGACACACCCACGGCGAGAGAGAGAGAGACACACCCACGGAGAGAGAGAGAGAGACACACCCACGGAGAGAGAGAGAGAGGTCCACACACGGCGAGAGAGAGAGAGACACACACACGGCGAGAGAGAGAGAGACACACACACGGCGAGAGAGAGAGAGACACACACACGGCGAGAGAGAGAGGCACACACACGGCAAGAGAGAGAGACACACACACGGCGAGAGAGAGACACACACACGGCGAGAGAGAGACACACACACGGCGAGAGAGAGACACACACGGCGAGAGAGAGACACACACGGCGAGAGAGAGACACACACGGCGAGAGAGAGACACACACGGCGAGAGAGAGACACACACGGCGAGAGAGAGACACACACGGCGAGAGAGAGACACACACGGCGAGAGAGACACACACACGGCGAGAGAGACACACACACGGCGAGAGAGACACACACACGGCGAGAGAGACACACACACGGCGAGAGAGACACACACACGGCGAGAGAGACACACACACGGCGAGAGAGACACACACACGGCGAGAGAGAGAGAGAGAGAGAGACACACACACACGGCGAGGGAGTGAGAGACACACCCACGCCGAGAGAGAGAGAGAGAGACACACCCACGGCGAGAGAGAGATAGAGAGAGAGAGAGAGACACGCACACGGCGAGAGAGAGAGACACGCACACGGCGAGAGAGAGACACACCCACGGCGAGAGAGAGAGAGAGAGAGAGAGACACCCACGGCGAGAGAGAGAGAGAGAGAGACACACACACGGCGAGAGAGAGATAGAGAGAGAGAGAGAGACACACACACGGCGAGAGAGAGAGAGAGAGACACAAGGCGAGAGAGAGACACACGGCGAGAGAGAGTCACACACACGGCGAGAGAGAGACACACACACGGCGAGAGAGAGAGACACACACGGCGAGAGAGAGAGACACACACGGCGAGAGAGAGAGACACACACGGCGAGAGAGAGAGACACACACACGGCGAGAGAGAGAGACACACACACGGCGAGAGAGAGAGACACACACACGGCGAGAGAGAGAGACACACACACGGCGAGAGAGAGAGACACACACACGGCGAGAGAGAGAGACACACACACGGCGAGAGAGAGAGACACACACACGGCGAGAGAGAGAGACACACACACGGCGAGAGAGAGAGACACACACACGGCGAGAGAGAGAGACACACACACGGCGAGAGAGAGAGACACACACACGGCGAGAGAGAGAGACACACACACGGCGAGAGAGAGAGACACACACACGGCGAGAGAGAGAGACACACACACGGCGAGAGAGAGAGACACACACACGGCGAGAGAGAGAGACACACACACGGCGAGAGAGAGAGACACACACACGGCGAGAGAGAGAGACACACACACGGCGAGAGAGAGAGACACACACACGGCGAGAAAGAGAGACACACACACGGCGAGAGAGAGAGACACACACACGGCGAGAGAGAGAGACACACACACGGCGAGAGAGAGAGACACACACACGGCGAGAGAGAGAGACACACACACGGCGAGAGAGAGAGACACACACACGGCGAGAGAGAGAGACACACACACGGCGAGAGAGAGAGACACACACACGGCGAGAGAGAGAGACACACACACGGCGAGAGAGAGAGACACACACACGGCGAGAGAGAGAGACACACACACGGCGAGAGAGAGAGACACACACACGGCGTGAGAGAGAGAGAGAGAGAGACACACGGCGAGAGAGAGAGACACACACACGGCGAGAGAGAGAGCGACAGAGACACACGGCGAGAGAGACACACACGGCGAGAGACACAGGTACGGCGAGAGAGAGAGACACACACGGCGAGAGAGAGACAGACACGGCGAGAGAGAGAGACACACACGGCGAGAGAGAGAGACACACACACGGCGAGAGAGAGAGACACACACACGGCGAGAGAGAGAGAGAGAGACACACACACGGCGAGAGAGAGAGAGAGAGACACACACACGGCGAGAGAGAGAGAGAGAGAGAGAGAGACATACACACGGCGAGAGCGCGAGAGAGAGAGACACCCACGGCGAGAGAGAGACACACCCATGGCGAGAGAGAGAGACACTCACGGCGAAAGAGACACACCCACGGCGAGAGAGAGAGAGACACACCTACGGCGAGAGAGAGAGAGACACACCTACGGCGAGAGAGAGAGAGACACACCCACGGAGAGAGAGAGAGAGACACACCCACGGAGAGAGAGAGAGAGACACACACACGGCGAGAGAGAGAGAGACACACACACGGCGAGAGAGAGAGAGACACACACACGGCGAGAGAGAGACACACACACGGCGAGAGAGAGAGAGACACACACACGGCGAGAGAGAGAGAGACACACACACGGCGAGAGAGAGAGAGACACACACACGGCGAGAGAGAGAGAGACACACACACGGCGAGAGAGAGAGAGACACACACACACAGCGAGAGAGAGGCACACACACCCACGGCGAGAGAGAGAGAGACACACATACGGCGAGAGAGAGAGAGAGAGAGAGAGAGAGAGACACACACGGCGAGAGAGAGAGAGACACACGGCGAGAGAGAGAGACACACGGCGAGAGAGAGAGACACACGGCGAGAGAGAGAGTCACACACACACACACACGGCGAGAGAGAGACACGCACGGCGAGACAGAGAGACACACACACGGCGAGAGAGACACACACGGCGAGAGAGAGAGAGACACACACACGGCGAGAGAGAGAGACACACACAGGGCGAGAGAGAGACACACACACAGGGCGAGAGAGAGAGAGACACACACATGGCGAGAGAGAGACACGCACGGCGAGAGAGAGAGACACACACACGGCGAGAGAGACACACACACGGCGAGAGAGAGACACACACAGGGAGTGACACACACGGCGAGAGAGACACACACACGGCGAGAGAGAGAGACACGCACACGGCGAGAGAGAGAGACACACACACGGCGAGAGAGAGAGAGAGAGAAAGAGAGAGAGACACACACACGGCGAGAGAGAGAGAGAGACACACACGGCGAGAGAGAGACACACACGGCGAGAGAGACACACACACACGGCGAGAGAGAGAGACACACACGGCGAGAGAGAGAGAGAGACACACACACACGGCGAGAGAGAGACACACACACGGCGAGAGAGAGAGCGACACACACACGGCGAGAGAGAGGCACACACACGGCGTGAGAGAGAGAGACACACACACACAGCGAGAGAGAGAGAGAGACACACACACGGCGAGAGAGAGACACACACGGCGAGAGAGAGAGACACACGGCGAGAGAGAGAGACACACACACGGCGAGAGAGAGAGACACACACACGGCGAGTGAGAGAGACACACACACGGCAAGAGAGACACACACACGGCAAGAGAGAGAGACACACACACGGCGAGAGAGAGAGACACACACACGGCGAGAGAGAGAGACACACACACGGCGAGAGAGAGAGACACACACACGGCGAGAGAGAGAGACACACACACGGCGAGAGAGAGAGACACACACACGGCGAGAGAGAGAGACACACACACGGCGAGAGAGAGAGACACACACACGGCGAGAGAGAGAGACACACACACGGCGAGAGAGAGAGACACACACACGGCGAGAGAGAGAGACACACACACGGCGAGAGAGGGAGACACACACACGGCGAGAGAGGGAGACACACACACGGCGAGAGAGGGAGACACACACACGGCGAGAGAGAGACACACACACGGCGAGAGAGGGAGACACACACACGGCGAGAGAGAGAGACACACACACGGCGAGAGAGACACACACACGGCGAGAGAGAGAGAGACACACACACACACGGCGAGAGAGAGAGACACACACACGGCGAGAGAGAGAGAGAGAGAGAGACACACGGCGAGAGAGAGACACACACACGGCGAGAGACACACGTACGGCGAGAGAAAGAGACACACCTACGGCGAGAGAGAGAGAGACACACCCACGGAGAGAGAGAGAGAGACACACCCACGGAGAGAGAGAGAGAGACACACACACGGCGAGAGAGAGAGAGACACACACACGGCGAGAGAGAGAGAGACACACACACGGCGAGAGAGAGAGAGACACACACACGGCGAGAGAGAGAGAGACACACACACGGCGAGAGAGAGAGAGACACACACACGGCGAGAGAGAGAGAGACACACACACACAGCGAGAGAGAGGCACACACACCCACGGCGAGAGAGAGAGAGACACACATACGGCGAGAGAGAGAGACACACGGCGAGAGAGAGAGACACACGGCGAGAGAGAGAGAGACACACGGCGAGAGAGAGAGATACACACGGCGAGAGAGAGAGACACACGGCGAGAGAGAGAGAGACACACGGCGAGAGAGAGAGACACACGGCGAGAGAGAGAGACACACGGCGAGAGAGAGAGTCACACGGCGAGAGAGAGAGTCACACACACACACACACGGCGAGAGAGAGACACGCACGGCGAGACAGAGAGACACACACACGGCGAGAGAGACACACACGGCGAGAGAGAGAGAGACACACACACGGCGAGAGAGAGAGACACACACACGGCGAGAGAGAGAGACACACACACGGCGAGAGAGAGACACACACACAGGGCGAGAGAGAGAGAGACACACACATGGCGAGAGAGAGACACGCACGGCGAGAGAGAGAGACACACACACGGCGAGAGAGACACACACACGGCGAGAGAGAGACACACACAGGGAGTGACACACACGGCGAGAGAGAGAGACACACACACGGCGAGAGAGAGACACGCACACGGCGAGAGAGAGAGACACGCACACGGCGAGAGAGAGAGGCACACACACGGCGATAGAGAGAGAGACACACACACGGCGAGAGAGAGAGAGAGAGAAAGAGAGAGAGACACACACACGGCGAGAGAGAGAGAGAGAGACACACACACGGCGAGAGAGAGACACACACGGCGAGAGAGAGAGAGAGACACACACACACGGCGAGAGAGAGACACACACACGGCGAGAGAGAGAGCGACACACACACGGCGAGAGAGAGAGAGGCACACACACGGCGTGAGAGAGAGAGACACACACACACAGCGAGAGAGAGACACACACGGCGAGAGAGAGAGAGACACACCCACGGCGAGAGAGAGAGACACACACACGGCGAGAGAGAGACACACACACACGGCGAGAGAGAGAGACACACACACGGCGAGAGAGAGAGACACACACACGGCGAGAGAGAGAGACACACACACGGCGAGAGAGAGAGACACACACACGGCGAGAGAGAGAGACACACACACGGCGAGAGAGAGACACACACACGGCGAGAGAGAGAGACACACACGGCGAGAGAGAGAGACACACACGGCGAGAGAGAGAGAGACACACATGGCGAGAGAGAGGCACACACACGGCAAGAGAGAGAGACACACACGGCGAGAGAGAGAGAGACACACACGGCGAGAGAGAGAGAGACACACACGGCGAGAGAGAGACACACACGGCGAGAGAGAGACACACACGGCGAGAGAGACACACACGGCGAGAGAGACACACACACGGCGAGAGAGACACACACACGGCGAGAGAGACACACACACGGCGAGAGAGACACACACACGGCGAGAGAGACACACACACGGCGAGAGAGACACACACACGGCGAGAGAGACACACACACGGCGAGAGAGACACACACACGGCGAGAGAGACACACACACGGCGAGAGAGACACACACACGGCGAGAGAGAGAGAGAGAGAGACACACACACACGGCGAGAGAGAGACACGCACACGGCGAGAGAGAGAGACACGCACACGGCGAGAGAGAGACACACCCACGGCGAGAGAGAGAGAGAGAGAGAGAGACACCCACGGCGAGAGAGAGAGAGAGAGAGACACACACACGGCGAGAGAGAGATAGAGAGAGAGAGAGAGACACACACACGGCGAGAGAGAGAGAGAGAGACACAAGGCGAGAGAGAGACACACGGCGAGAGAGAGTCACACACACGGCGAGAGAGAGAGTCACACACACGGCGAGAGAGAGAGACACACACACGGCGAGAGAGAGAGACACACACACGGCGAGAGAGAGAGACACACACACGGCGAGAGAGAGAGACACACACACGGCGAGAGAGAGAGACACACACACGGCGAGAGAGAGAGACACACACACGGCGAGAGAGAGAGACACACACACGGCGAGAGAGAGAGACACACACACGGCGAGAGAGAGAGACACACACACGGCGAGAGAGAGAGACACACACACGGCGAGAGAGAGAGACACACACACGGCGAGAGAGAGAGACACACACACGGCGAGAGAGAGAGACACACACACGGCGAGAGAGAGAGACACACACACGGCGAGAGAGAGAGACACACACACGGCGAGAGAGAGAGACACACACACGGCGAGAGAGAGAGACACACACACGGCGAGAGAGAGAGACACACACACGGCGAGAGAGAGAGACACACACACGGCGAGAGAGAGAGACACACACACGGCGAGAGAGAGAGACACACACACGGCGAGAGAGAGAGACACACACACGGCGAGAGAGAGAGACACACACACGGCGAGAGAGAGAGACACACACACGGCGAGAGAGAGAGACACACACACGGCGAGAGAGAGAGACACACACACGGCGAGAGAGAGAGACACACACACGGCGAGAGAGAGAGACACACACACGGCGAGAGAGAGAGACACACACACGGCGAGAGAGAGAGACACACACACGGCGAGAGAGAGAGACACACACACGGCGAGAGAGAGAGACACACACACGGCGAGAGAGAGAGACACACACACGGCGAGAGAGAGAGACACACACACGGCGAGAGAGAGAGACACACACACGGCGTGAGAGAGAGAGAGAGAGAGACACACGGCGAGAGAGAGAGACACACACACGGCGAGAGAGAGAGCGACAGAGACACACGGCGAGAGAGACACACACGGCGAGAGACACAGGTACGGCGAGAGAGAGAGACACACACGGCGAGAGAGAGACAGACACGGCGAGAGAGAGAGACACACACGGCGAGAGAGAGAGACACACACACGGCGAGAGAGAGAGACACACACACGGCGAGAGAGAGAGAGAGAGACACACACACGGCGAGAGAGAGAGAGAGAGACACACACACGGCGAGAGAGAGAGAGAGAGAGAGAGAGACATACACACGGCGAGAGCGCGAGAGAGAGAGACACCCACGGCGAGAGAGAGACACACCCATGGCGAGAGAGAGAGACACTCACGGCGAAAGAGACACACCCACGGCGAGAGAGAGAGAGAGACACACCTACGGCGAGAGAGAGAGAGACACACCTACGGCGAGAGAGAGAGAGACACACCCACGGAGAGAGAGAGAGAGACACACCCACGGAGAGAGAGAGAGAGACACACACACGGCGAGAGAGAGAGAGACACACACACGGCGAGAGAGAGAGAGACACACACACGGCGAGAGAGAGACACACACACGGCGAGAGAGAGAGAGACACACACACGGCGAGAGAGAGAGAGACACACACACGGCGAGAGAGAGAGAGACACACACACGGCGAGAGAGAGAGAGACACACACACGGCGAGAGAGAGAGAGACACACACACGGCGAGAGAGAGAGAGACACACACACGGCGAGAGAGAGAGAGACACACACACACGGCGAGAGAGAGGCACACACACCCACGGCGAGAGAGAGAGAGACACACATACGGCGAGAGAGAGAGAGAGAGAGAGAGAGAGAGACACACACGGCGAGAGAGAGAGAGACACACGGCGAGAGAGAGAGACACACGGCGAGAGAGAGAGACACACGGCGAGAGAGAGAGTCACACACACACACACACGGCGAGAGAGAGACACGCACGGCGAGACAGAGAGACACACACACGGCGAGAGAGACACACACGGCGAGAGAGAGAGAGACACACACACGGCGAGAGAGAGAGACACACACAGGGCGAGAGAGAGACACACACACAGGGCGAGAGAGAGAGAGACACACACATGGCGAGAGAGAGACACGCACGGCGAGAGAGAGAGACACACACACGGCGAGAGAGACACACACACGGCGAGAGAGAGACACACACAGGGAGTGACACACACGGCGAGAGAGACACACACACGGCGAGAGAGAGAGACACGCACACGGCGAGAGAGAGAGACACACACACGGCGAGAGAGAGAGAGAGAGAAAGAGAGAGAGACACACACACGGCGAGAGAGAGAGAGAGACACACACGGCGAGAGAGAGACACACACGGCGAGAGAGACACACACACACGGCGAGAGAGAGAGACACACACGGCGAGAGAGAGAGAGAGACACACACACACGGCGAGAGAGAGACACACACACGGCGAGAGAGAGAGCGACACACACACGGCGAGAGAGAGGCACACACACGGCGTGAGAGAGAGAGACACACACACACAGCGAGAGAGAGAGAGACACACACACGGCGAGAGAGAGACACACACGGCGAGAGAGAGAGACACACGGCGAGAGAGAGAGACACACACACGGCGAGAGAGAGAGACACACACACGGCGAGTGAGAGAGACACACACACGGCAAGAGAGACACACACACGGCAAGAGAGAGAGACACACACACGGCGAGAGAGAGAGACACACACACGGCGAGAGAGAGAGACACACACACGGCGAGAGAGAGAGACACACACACGGCGAGAGAGAGAGACACACACACGGCGAGAGAGAGAGACACACACACGGCGAGAGAGAGAGACACACACACGGCGAGAGAGAGAGACACACACACGGCGAGAGAGAGAGACACACACACGGCGAGAGAGAGAGACACACACACGGCGAGAGAGGGAGACACACACACGGCGAGAGAGGGAGACACACACACGGCGAGAGAGAGACACACACACGGCGAGAGAGAGACACACACACGGCGAGAGAGGGAGACACACACACGGCGAGAGAGAGAGACACACACACGGCGAGAGAGACACACACACGGCGAGAGAGAGAGAGACACACACACACACGGCGAGAGAGAGAGACACACACACGGCGAGAGAGAGAGAGAGAGAGAGACACACGGCGAGAGAGAGACACACACACGGCGAGAGACACACGTACGGCGAGAGAAAGAGACACACCTACGGCGAGAGAGAGAGAGACACACCCACGGAGAGAGAGAGAGAGACACACCCACGGAGAGAGAGAGAGAGACACACACACGGCGAGAGAGAGAGAGACACACACACGGCGAGAGAGAGAGAGACACACACACGGCGAGAGAGAGAGAGACACACACACGGCGAGAGAGAGAGAGACACACACACGGCGAGAGAGAGAGAGACACACACACGGCGAGAGAGAGAGAGACACACACACACAGCGAGAGAGAGGCACACACACCCACGGCGAGAGAGAGAGAGACACACATACGGCGAGAGAGAGAGACACACGGCGAGAGAGAGAGACACACGGCGAGAGAGAGAGAGACACACGGCGAGAGAGAGAGATACACACGGCGAGAGAGAGAGACACACGGCGAGAGAGAGAGAGACACACGGCGAGAGAGAGAGACACACGGCGAGAGAGAGAGACACACGGCGAGAGAGAGAGTCACACGGCGAGAGAGAGAGTCACACACACACACACACGGCGAGAGAGAGACACGCACGGCGAGACAGAGAGACACACACACGGCGAGAGAGACACACACGGCGAGAGAGAGAGAGACACACACACGGCGAGAGAGAGAGACACACACACGGCGAGAGAGAGAGACACACACACGGCGAGAGAGAGACACACACACAGGGCGAGAGAGAGAGAGACACACACATGGCGAGAGAGAGACACGCACGGCGAGAGAGAGAGACACACACACGGCGAGAGAGACACACACACGGCGAGAGAGAGACACACACAGGGAGTGACACACACGGCGAGAGAGAGAGACACACACACGGCGAGAGAGAGACACGCACACGGCGAGAGAGAGAGACACGCACACGGCGAGAGAGAGAGGCACGCACACGGCGATAGAGAGAGAGACACACACACGGCGAGAGAGAGAGAGAGAGAAAGAGAGAGAGACACACACACGGCGAGAGAGAGAGAGAGAGACACACACACGGCGAGAGAGAGACACACACGGCGAGAGAGAGAGAGAGACACACACACACGGCGAGAGAGAGACACACACACGGCGAGAGAGAGAGCGACACACACACGGCGAGAGAGAGAGAGGCACACACACGGCGTGAGAGAGAGAGACACACACACACAGCGAGAGAGAGACACACACGGCGAGAGAGAGAGAGACACACCCACGGCGAGAGAGAGAGACACACACACGGCGAGAGAGAGACACACACACACGGCGAGAGAGAGAGACACACACACGGCGAGAGAGAAAGACACACACACGGCGAGAGAGAGAGACACACACACGGCGAGAGAGAGAGACACACACACGGCGAGAGAGAGAGACACACACACGGCGAGAGAGAGACACACACACGGCGAGAGAGAGAGACACACACGGCGAGAGAGAGAGACACACACGGCGAGAGAGAGAGAGACACACATGGCGAGAGAGAGGCACACACACGGCAAGAGAGAGAGACACACACGGCGAGAGAGAGAGAGACACACACGGCGAGAGAGAGAGACACACACGGCGAGAGAGAGACACACACGGCGAGAGAGAGACACACACGGCGAGAGAGACACACACGGCGAGAGAGACACACACACGGCGAGAGAGACACACACACGGCGAGAGAGACACACACACGGCGAGAGAGACACACACACGGCGAGAGAGACACACACACGGCGAGAGAGACACACACACGGCGAGAGAGACACACACACGGCGAGAGAGAGAGAGAGAGAGACACACACACACGGCGAGAGAGAGACACACACGGCGAGAGAGAGACACACACGGCGAGAGAGAGACACACACGGCGAGAGAGAGACACACACGGCGAGAGAGACACACACGGCGAGAGAGACACACACGGCGAGAGAGACACACACACGGCGAGAGAGACACACACACGGCGAGAGAGACACACACACGGCGAGAGAGACACACACACGGCGAGAGAGACACACACACGGCGAGAGAGACACACACACGGCGAGAGAGAGAGAGAGAGAGAGAGAGACACACACACACGGCGAGAGAGAGACACACACACGGCGAGAGAGAGAGACACACACACGGCGAGAGAGAGAGAGACACACACGGCGAGAGAGAGAGAGACACACACGGCGAGAGAGAGAGAGACACACACGGCGAGAGAGAGGCACACACACGGCAAGAGAGAGAGACACACACACGGCGAGAGAGAGACACACACACGGCGAGAGAGAGACACACACGGCGAGAGAGAGACACACACGGCGAGAGAGAGACACACACGGCGAGAGAGAGACACACACGGCGAGAGAGAGACACACACGGCGAGAGAGAGACACACACGGCGAGAGAGACACACACGGCGAGAGAGACACACACACGGCGAGAGAGACACACACACGGCGAGAGAGACACACACACGGCGAGAGAGACACACACACGGCGAGAGAGACACACACACGGCGAGAGAGACACACACACGGCGAGAGAGACACACACACGGCGAGAGAGAGAGAGAGAGAGAGAGACACACACACACGGCGAGGGAGAGAGAGAGAGAGACACCCACGGCGAGAGAGAGAGAGAGAGAGAGAGAGAGAGAGAGAGAGAGAGAGACACACACACGGCGAGAGAGAGATAGAGAGAGAGAGAGACACACACACGGCGAGAGAGAGAGAGAGAGAGAGAGAGACACACACACGGCGAGAGAGAGAGAGAGAGACACACACGGCGAGAGAGAGAGACACACGGCGAGAGAGAGAGACACACGGCGAGAGAGAGACACACACACACGGCGAGAGAGAGACACACACACACGGCGAGAGCGAGAGACACACACACGGCGAGAGCGAGAGACACACACACGGCGAGAGCGAGAGACACACACACGGCGAGAGAGAGAGACACACACACGGCGAGAGAGAGAGACACACACACGGCGAGAGAGAGAGACACACACACGGCGAGAGAGAGAGACACACACACGGCGAGAGAGAGAGACACACACACGGCGAGAGAGAGAGACACACACACGGCGAGAGAGAGAGAGACACACACACACACGGCGAGAGAGACACACACACGGCGAGAGAGAGACACACACGGCGAGAGAGAGAGACACACGGCGAGAGAGAGACACACACGGCGAGAGAGAGACACACACGGCGAGAGAAAGAGACACACACACGGCGAGAGAGAGAGACACACACGGCGAGAGAGAGACAGACACGGCGAGAGAGACACACACGGCGATAGAGAGAGAGAGAGACACACACACGGCGAGAGAGAGAGAGAGAGACATACACACGGCGAGAGAGCGAGAGAGAGACACACCCACGGCTAGAGAGAGACACACCCACGGCGAGAGAGAGAGAGAGAGAGAGAGACACACACCCACGCCGAGAGAGAGAGAGAGAGAGACACCCACGGCGAGAGAGAGAGAGAGAGAGAGAGAGAGAGAGAGAGAGAGAGAGAGAGACACACACACGGCGAGAGAGAGATAGAGAGAGAGAGAGACACACACACGGCGAGAGAGAGAGAGAGAGACACACACGGCGAGAGAGAGAGACACACGGCGAGAGAGAGAGACACACGGCGAGAGAGAGACACACACACACGGCGAGAGAGAGACACACACACACGGCGAGAGCGAGAGACACACACACGGCGAGAGCGAGAGACACACACACGGCGAGAGCGAGAGACACACACACGGCGAGAGCGAGAGACACACACACGGCGAGAGAGAGAGACACACACACGGCGAGAGAGAGAGACACACACACGGCGAGAGAGAGAGACACACACACGGCGAGAGAGAGAGACACACACACGGCGAGAGAGAGAGACACACACACGGCGAGAGAGAGAGACACACACACGGCGAGAGAGAGAGACACACACGGCGAGAGAGAGAGAGACACACACACACACGGCGAGAGAGACACACACACGGCGAGAGAGACACACACACGGCGAGAGAGAGAGACACACGGCGAGAGAGAGACACACACGGCGAGAGAGAGACACACACGGCGAGAGAAAGAGACACACACACGGCGAGAGAGAGAGACACACACGGCGAGAGAGAGACAGACACGGCGAGAGAGACACACACGGCGATAGAGAGAGAGAGAGACACACACACGGCGAGAGAGAGAGAGAGAGACATACACACGGCGAGAGAGCGAGAGAGAGACACACCCACGGCTAGAGAGAGACACACCCACGGCGAGAGAGAGAGACACACACGGCGAAAGAGACACACCTACGGCGAGAGAGAGAGAGACACACCTACGGCGAGAGAGAGAGAGACACACCCACGGCGCGAGAGAGAGAGTCACACACACGGCGAGAGAGAGAGAGAGAGAGACACACCCACGGCGCGAGAGAGAGAGACACACCCACGGAGAGAGAGAGAGAGACACACCCACGGAGAGAGAGAGACACACACAGCGAGAGAGAGAGACACACACGACGAGAGAGAGAGACAGAGAGAGAGACACACGGCGAGAGAGAGAGACACACCCACGGCGAGAGAGAGAGAGACACACGGCGAGAGACACACACGGCGGGAGAGAGAGAGACACACGGCGAGAGAGAGAGACACACACACGGCGAGAGAGAGACACGCACGGCGAGACAGAGAGACACACACACGGCGAGAGAGAGAGACACACACCCACGGCGAGAGAGAGAGACACACACCCACGGCGAGAGAGAGAGAGACACACCCACGGCGAGAGAGAGAGAGACACACACACGGCGAGAGAGAGAGACACACACCCACGGCGAGAGAGAGAGAGACACACCCACGGCGAGAGAGAGAGAGACACACCCACGGCGAGAGAGAGAGACACACACACGGCGAGAGAGAGAGAGACACACACATGGCGAGAGAGAGAGACACTCACGGCGAGAGAGAGAGACACACACACGGCGAGAGAGAGACACACACACGGCGAGAGAGACACACACCCACGGCGAGAGAGAGAGAGACACACCCACGGCGAGAGAGAGAGACACACACCCACGGCGAGAGAGAGAGACACACACCCACGGCGAGAGAGAGAGAGACACACCCACAGCGAGAGAGAGAGAGACACACACACGGCGAGAGAGAGAGACACACACACGGCGAGAGAGAGAGAGACACACACATGGCGAGAGAGAGAGACACTCACGGCGAGAGAGAGAGACACACACACGGCGAGAGAGAGACACACACACGGCGAGAGAGAGACACACACGGCGAGAGAGAGACACACACGGCGAGAGAGAGACACACACGGCGAGAGAGAGACACACACAGGGAGAGAGAGAGACACACACAGGGAGAGACACACACGGCGAGAGAGAGAGACACACACGGCGAGAGAGAGAGACACACGGCGAGAGAGAGAGACACACGGCGAGAGAGAGACACACGGCGAGAGAGAGACACACACACACGGCGAGAGAGAGAGACACACACACGGCGAGAGAGAGAGACACACACACGGCGAGAGAGAGAGACACACACACGGCGAGAGAGAGACACACACACACGGCGAGAGCGAGAGACACACACACGGCGAGAGAGAGAGACACACACACGGCGAGAGAGAGAGACACACACACGGCGAGAGAGAGAGACACACACACGGCGAGAGAGAGAGACACACACACGGCGAGAGAGAGAGACACACACACGGCGAGAGAGAGAGACACACACACGGCGAGAGAGAGACACACACACGGCGAGAGAGAGAGACACACACACGGCGAGAGAGAGAGACACACACACGGCGAGAGAGAGAGACACACACACGGCGAGAGAGAGAGACACACACACGGCGAGAGAGACACACACACGGCGAGAGAGACACACACACGGCGAGAGAGAGAGAGAGAGAGACACACACACACGGCGAGAGAGAGACACACACGGCGAGAGAGAGACACACACGGCGAGAGAGAGACACACACGGCGAGAGAGACACACACGGCGAGAGAGACACACACGGCGAGAGAGACACACACACGGCGAGAGAGACACACACACGGCGAGAGAGACACACACACGGCGAGAGAGACACACACACGGCGAGAGAGACACACACACGGCGAGAGAGACACACACACGGCGAGAGAGAGAGAGAGAGAGAGAGAGACACACACACACGGCGAGAGAGAGACACACACACGGCGAGAGAGAGAGACACACACACGGCGAGAGAGAGAGAGACACACACGGCGAGAGAGAGAGACACACACACGGCGAGAGAGAGAGAGACACACACGGCGAGAGAGAGGCACACACACGGCAAGAGAGAGAGACACACACACGGCGAGAGAGAGACACACACACGGCGAGAGAGAGACACACACGGCGAGAGAGAGACACACACGGCGAGAGAGAGACACACACGGCGAGAGAGAGACACACACGGCGAGAGAGAGACACACACGGCGAGAGAGAGACACACACGGCGAGAGAGACACACACGGCGAGAGAGACACACACACGGCGAGAGAGACACACACACGGCGAGAGAGACACACACACGGCGAGAGAGACACACACACGGCGAGAGAGACACACACACGGCGAGAGAGACACACACACGGCGAGAGAGACACACACACGGCGAGAGAGACACACACACGGCGAGAGAGAGAGAGAGAGAGAGAGACACACACACACGGCGAGGGAGAGAGAGAGAGAGACACCCACGGCGAGAGAGAGAGAGAGAGAGAGAGAGAGAGAGAGAGAGAGAGAGAGACACACACACGGCGAGAGAGAGATAGAGAGAGAGAGAGACACACACACGGCGAGAGAGAGAGAGAGAGAGAGAGAGACACACACACGGCGAGAGAGAGAGAGAGAGACACACACGGCGAGAGAGAGAGACACACGGCGAGAGAGAGAGACACACGGCGAGAGAGAGACACACACACACGGCGAGAGAGAGACACACACACACGGCGAGAGCGAGAGACACACACACGGCGAGAGCGAGAGACACACACACGGCGAGAGCGAGAGACACACACACGGCGAGAGAGAGAGACACACACACGGCGAGAGAGAGAGACACACACACGGCGAGAGAGAGAGACACACACACGGCGAGAGAGAGAGACACACACACGGCGAGAGAGAGAGACACACACACGGCGAGAGAGAGAGACACACACACGGCGAGAGAGAGAGACACACACGGCGAGAGAGAGAGAGACACACACACACACGGCGAGAGAGACACACACACGGCGAGAGAGACACACACACGGCGAGAGAGAGAGACACACGGCGAGAGAGAGACACACACGGCGAGAGAGAGACACACACGGCGAGAGAAAGAGACACACACACGGCGAGAGAGAGAGACACACACGGCGAGAGAGAGACAGACACGGCGAGAGAGACACACACGGCGATAGAGAGAGAGAGAGACACACACACGGCGAGAGAGAGAGAGAGAGACATACACACGGCGAGAGAGCGAGAGAGAGACACACCCACGGCTAGAGAGAGACACACCCACGGCGAGAGAGAGAGAGAGAGAGAGAGACACACACCCACGCCGAGAGAGAGAGAGAGAGAGACACCCACGGCGAGAGAGAGAGAGAGAGAGAGAGAGAGAGAGAGACACACACACGGCGAGAGAGAGATAGAGAGAGAGAGAGACACACACACGGCGAGAGAGAGAGAGAGAGACACACACGGCGAGAGAGAGAGACACACGGCGAGAGAGAGAGACACACGGCGAGAGAGAGACACACACACACGGCGAGAGAGAGACACACACACACGGCGAGAGCGAGAGACACACACACGGCGAGAGCGAGAGACACACACACGGCGAGAGCGAGAGACACACACACGGCGAGAGCGAGAGACACACACACGGCGAGAGAGAGAGACACACACACGGCGAGAGAGAGAGACACACACACGGCGAGAGAGAGAGACACACACACGGCGAGAGAGAGAGACACACACACGGCGAGAGAGAGAGACACACACACGGCGAGAGAGAGAGACACACACACGGCGAGAGAGAGAGACACACACACGGCGAGAGAGAGAGACACACACGGCGAGAGAGAGAGAGACACACACACACACGGCGAGAGAGACACACACACGGCGAGAGAGACACACACACGGCGAGAGAGAGAGACACACGGCGAGAGAGAGACACACACGGCGAGAGAGAGACACACACGGCGAGAGAAAGAGACACACACACGGCGAGAGAGAGAGACACACACGGCGAGAGAGAGACAGACACGGCGAGAGAGACACACACGGCGATAGAGAGAGAGAGAGACACACACACGGCGAGAGAGAGAGAGAGAGACATACACACGGCGAGAGAGCGAGAGAGAGACACACCCACGGCTAGAGAGAGACACACCCACGGCGAGAGAGAGAGACACACACGGCGAAAGAGACACACCTACGGCGAGAGAGAGAGAGACACACCTACGGCGAGAGAGAGAGAGACACACCCACGGCGCGAGAGAGAGAGTCACACACACGGCGAGAGAGAGAGAGAGAGAGACACACCCACGGCGCGAGAGAGAGAGACACACCCACGGAGAGAGAGAGAGAGACACACCCACGGAGAGAGAGAGACACACACAGCGAGAGAGAGAGACACACACGACGAGAGAGAGAGACAGAGAGAGAGACACACGGCGAGAGAGAGAGACACACCCACGGCGAGAGAGAGAGAGACACACGGCGAGAGACACACACGGCGGGAGAGAGAGAGACACACGGCGAGAGAGAGAGACACACACACGGCGAGAGAGAGACACGCACGGCGAGACAGAGAGACACACACACGGCGAGAGAGAGAGACACACACCCACGGCGAGAGAGAGAGACACACACCCACGGCGAGAGAGAGAGAGACACACCCACGGCGAGAGAGAGAGAGACACACCCACGGCGAGAGAGAGAGAGACACACACACGGCGAGAGAGAGAGACACACACCCACGGCGAGAGAGAGAGAGACACACCCACGGCGAGAGAGAGAGAGACACACCCACGGCGAGAGAGAGAGACACACACACGGCGAGAGAGAGAGAGACACACACATGGCGAGAGAGAGAGACACTCACGGCGAGAGAGAGAGACACACACACGGCGAGAGAGAGACACACACACGGCGAGAGAGACACACACCCACGGCGAGAGAGAGAGAGACACACCCACGGCGAGAGAGAGAGACACACACCCACGGCGAGAGAGAGAGACACACACCCACGGCGAGAGAGAGAGAGACACACCCACAGCGAGAGAGAGAGAGACACACACACGGCGAGAGAGAGAGACACACACACGGCGAGAGAGAGAGAGACACACACATGGCGAGAGAGAGAGACACTCACGGCGAGAGAGAGAGACACACACACGGCGAGAGAGAGACACACACACGGCGAGAGAGAGACACACACGGCGAGAGAGAGACACACACGGCGAGAGAGAGACACACACGGCGAGAGAGAGACACACACAGGGAGAGAGAGAGACACACACAGGGAGAGACACACACGGCGAGAGAGAGAGACACACACGGCGAGAGAGAGAGACACACGGCGAGAGAGAGAGACACACGGCGAGAGAGAGACACACGGCGAGAGAGAGACACACACACACGGCGAGAGAGAGAGACACACACACGGCGAGAGAGAGAGACACACACACGGCGAGAGAGAGAGACACACACACGGCGAGAGAGAGACACACACACACGGCGAGAGCGAGAGACACACACACGGCGAGAGAGAGAGACACACACACGGCGAGAGAGAGAGACACACACACGGCGAGAGAGAGAGACACACACACGGCGAGAGAGAGAGACACACACACGGCGAGAGAGAGAGACACACACACGGCGAGAGAGAGAGACACACACACGGCGAGAGAGAGAGACACACACACGGCGAGAGAGAGAGACACACACACGGCGAGAGAGAGAGACACACACACGGCGAGAGAGAGAGACACACACACGGCGAGAGAGAGAGACACACACACGGCGAGAGAGAGAGACACACACACGGCGAGAGAGAGAGACACACACACGGCGAGAGAGAGAGACACACACACGGCGAGAGAGAGAGACACACACACGGCGAGAGAGAGAGACACACACACGGCGAGAGAGAGAGACACACACACGGCGAGAGAGAGAGACACACACACGGCGAGAGAGAGAGACACACACACGGCGAGAGAGAGAGACACACACGGCGAGAGAGAGAGAGACACACACACACACGGCGAGAGAGAGAGACACACACACGGCGAGAGAGAGAGAGAGACACACGGCGAGAGAGAGACACACACGGCGAGAGACACACGTACGGCGAGAGAAAGAGACACACACACGGCGAGAGAGAGAGACACACACGGCGAGAGAGAGACAGACACGGCGAGAGACAGACACGGCGATAGAGAGAGAGAGAGACACACACACGGCGAGAGAGAGAGAGAGAGAGAGAGAGACATACACACGGCGAGAGAGCGAGAGAGAGACACACCCACGGCTAGAGAGAGACACACCCACGGCGAGAGAGAGAGACACACACGGCGAAAGAGACACACCCACGGCGAGAGAGAGAGAGACACACCTACGGCGAGAGAGAGAGAGACACACCCACGGCGCGAGAGAGAGAGTCACACACACGGCGAGAGAGAGAGAGAGAGAGACACACCCACGGCGCGAGAGAGAGAGAGACACACCCACGGAGAGAGAGAGAGAGACACACACAGCGAGAGAGAGAGACACACACGACGAGAGAGAGAGACAGAGAGAGAGACACACGGCGAGAGAGAGAGACACACCCACGGCGAGAGAGAGAGACACACGGCGAGAGACACACACGGCGGGAGAGAGAGAGACACACGGCGAGAGAGAGAGACACACACACGGCGAGAGAGAGACACGCACGGCGAGACAGAGAGACACACACACGGCGAGAGAGAGAGACACACACCCACGGCGAGAGAGAGAGAGACACACCCACGGCGAGAGAGAGAGAGACACACACACGGCGAGAGAGAGAGACACACACACGGCGAGAGAGAGAGACACACACACGGCGAGAGAGAGAGAGACACACACATGGCGAGAGAGAGAGACACTCACGGCGAGAGAGAGAGACACACACACGGCGAGAGAGAGACACACACACGGCGAGAGAGAGACACACACAGGGAGAGAGAGAGACACACACAGGGAGAGAGAGAGACACACACAGGGAGAGAGAGAGACACACACACGGCGAGAGAGAGAGAGACACACACATGGCGAGAGAGAGAGACACTCACGGCGAGAGAGAGAGACACACACACGGCGAGAGAGAGACACACACACGGCGAGAGAGAGACACACACGGCGAGAGAGAGACACACACAGGGAGAGAGAGAGACACACACAGGGAGAGAGAGAGACACACACAGGGAGAGAGAGAGACACACACAGGGAGAGAGAGAGACACACACAGGGAGAGAGAGAGACACACACAGGGAGAGACACACACGGCGAGAGAGAGAGACACACACACGGCGAGAGAGAGAGACACGCACACGGCGAGAAAGAGAGACACGCACACGGCGAGAGAGAGAGACACGCACACGGCGAGAGAGAGAGACACGCACACGGCGAGAGAGAGACACACACGGCGAGAGAGAGAGAGAGAGAGAGAGAGAGAGAGAGAGAGAGAGAGAGAGAGACACACACACACGGCGAGAGAGAGGCACACACACGGCGAGAGAGAGAGAGACACACATGGCGAGAGAGAGGCACACACACGGCAAGAGAGAGAGACACACACACGGCGAGAGAGAGACACACACACGGCGAGAGAGAGACACACACACGGCGAGAGAGAGACACACACACGGCGAGAGAGACACACACACGGCGAGAGGGACACACACACGGCGAGAGAGACACACACACGGCGAGAGAGACACACACACGGCGAGAGAGACACACACACGGCGAGAGAGACACACACACGGCGAGAGAGACACACACACGGCGAGAGAGACACACACACGGCGAGAGAGACACACACACGGCGAGAGAGACACACACACGGCGAGAGAGACACACACACGGCGAGAGAGACACACACACGGCGAGAGAGACACACACACGGCGAGAGAGACACACACACGGCGAGAGAGACACACACACGGCGAGAGAGACACACACACGGCGAGAGAGACACACACACGGCGAGAGAGACACACACACGGCGAGAGAGACACACACACGGCGAGAGAGACACACACACGGCGAGAGAGACACACACACGGCGAGAGAGACACACACACGGCGAGAGAGACACACACACGGCGAGAGAGACACACACACGGCGAGAGAGAGAGAGAGAGAGAGAGAGACACACACGGCGAGGGAGAGAGAGACACACCCACGGCGAGAGAGAGAGAGAGAGACACCCACGGCGAGAGAGAGAGACACACACACGGCGAGAGAGAGAGACACACACCCACGGCGAGAGAGAGAGAGACACACCCACGGCGAGAGAGAGAGAGACACACACACGGCGAGAGAGAGAGAGACACACACACGGCGAGAGAGAGAGACACACACACGGCGAGAGAGAGAGACACACACACGGCGAGAGAGAGAGAGACACACACACGGCGAGAGAGAGAGACACACACATGGCGAGAGAGAGAGACACTCACGGCGAGAGAGAGAGACACACACACGGCGAGAGAGAGACACACACACGGCGAGAGAGAGACACACACACGGCGAGAGAGAGACACACACGGCGAGAGAGAGACACACACAGGGAGAGAGAGAGACACACACAGGGAGAGAGAGAGACACACACAGGGAGAGAGAGAGACACACACAGCGAGAGAGAGAGACACACACACGGCGAGAGAGAGAGACACGCACACGGCGAGAAAGAGAGACACGCACACGGCGAGAGAGAGAGACACGCACACGGCGAGAGAGAGACACACACGGCGAGAGAGAGAGAGACACACATGGCGAGAGAGAGGCACACACACGGCAACAGAGAGAGACACACACACACACGGCGAGAGAGAGGCACACACACGGCGAGAGAGAGAGAGACACACATGGCGAGAGAGAGGCACACACACGGCAACAGAGAGAGACACACACACGGCTAGAGAGAGACACACACACGGCGAGAGAGAGAGACACACACACGGCGAGAGAGACACACACACGGCGAGAGAGACACACACACGGCGAGAGAGACACACACACGGCGAGAGAGACACACACACGGCGAGAGAGACACACACACGGCGAGAGAGACACACACACGGCGAGAGAGACACACACACGGCGAGAGAGACACACACACGGCGAGAGAGACACACACACGGCGAGAGAGAGACACACACGGCGAGAGAGAGACACACACGGCGAGAGAGAGACACACACGGCGAGAGAGAGACACACACGGCGAGAGAGACACACACACGGCGAGAGAGACACACACACGGCGAGAGAGACACACACACGGCGAGAGAGACACACACACGGCGAGAGAGACACACACACGGCGAGAGAGACACACACACGGCGAGAGAGACACACACACGGCGAGAGAGACACACACACGGCGAGAGAGACACACACACGGCGAGAGAGACACACACACGGCGAGAGAGACACACACACGGCGAGAGAGACACACACACGGCGAGAGAGACACACACACGGCGAGAGAGACACACACACGGCGAGAGAGACACACACACGGCGAGAGAGACACACACACGGCGAGAGAGACACACACACGGCGAGAGAGACACACACACGGCGAGAGAGACACACACACGGCGAGAGAGACACACACACGGCGAGAGAGACACACACACGGCGAGAGAGACACACACACGGCGAGAGAGAGAGAGAGAGACACACACACGGCGAGGGAGAGAGAGACACACACACGGCGAGAGAGAGAGAGAGAGAGAGAGAGAGACATACACACGGCGAGAGCGCGAGAGAGAGAGACACCCACGGCGAGAGAGAGACACACACGGCGAGAGAGAGAGACACACACACGGCGAGAGACAGAGACACACACACGGCGAGAGACAGAGACACACACACGGCGAGAGACAGAGACATACACACGGCGAGAGCGCGAGAGAGAGAGACACCCACGGCGAGAGAGAGACACACCCATGGCGAGAGAGAGAGACACACACGGCGAAAGAGACACACCCACGGCGAGAGAGAGAGAGACACACCTACGGCGAGAGAGAGACACACCCACGGCGAGAGAGAGAGAGACACACCCACGGAGAGAGAGAGAGAGACACACCCACTGAGAGAGAGAGAGAGACACACCCACGGAGAGAGAGAGAGAGACACACCCACGGAGAGAGTGAGACACACACGACGAGAGAGAGAGACACACACGACGAGAGAGAGAGAGAGAGACAGAGACACACACGGCGAGAGAGAGAGACACACCCACGGCGAGAGAGAGACACACGGCGGGAGAGCGAGAGACACACGGCGAGAGAGAGAGACACACACACGGCGAGAGACAGACACGCACGGCGAGACAGAGAGACACACACACGGCGAGAGAGAGAGACACACACCCACGGCGAGAGAGACACACACGGCGAGAGAGAGAGAGAGACACACACACGGCGAGAGACACACGGCGGGAGAGAGAGAGACACACGGCGAGAGAGAGAGACACACACACGGCGAGAGAGAGACACGCACGGCGAGACAGAGAGAGACACACCCACGGCGAGAGAGACACACACGGCGAGAGAGAGAGAGACACACACACGGCGAGAGAGAGAGACACACACACGGCGAGAGAGAGAGACACACACACGGCGAGAGAGAGACAGACACTCACGGCGAGAGAGAGAGACACACACACGGCGAGAGAGAGACACACACACGGCGAGAGAGAGACACACACACGGCGAGAGAGAGACACACACACGGCGAGAGAGAGACACACACACGGCGAGAGAGAGACACACACACGGCGAGAGAGAGACACACACACGGCGAGAGAGAGACACACACACGGCGAGAGAGAGACACACACACGGCGAGAGAGAGAGACACACACACGGCGAGAGAGAGACACGCACACGGCGAGAGAGAGAGAGAGAGAGAGAGACACACACACGGCGAGAGAGAGACACACACACGGCGAGAGAGAGAGAGACACACACAGCGAGAGAGAGAGAGAGACACACACACATGGCGAGAGAGAGACACCCCCACGGCGAGAGAGAGAGAGACACACACACATGGCGAGAGAGAGACACCCCCACGGCGAGAGAGAGAGAGACACACACGGCGAGAGAGAGGCACACACACGGCAAGAGAGAGAGACACACACACGGCGAGAGAGAGACACACACGGCGAGAGGGAGACACACACGGCGAGAGGGAGACACACACGGCGAGAGGGAGACACACACGGCGAGAGAGAGAGAGAGAGAGAGAGAGACATACACACGGCGAGAGAGCGAGAGAGAGACACACCCACGGCTAGAGAGAGACACACCCACGGCGAGAGAGAGAGACACACACGGCGAAAGAGACACACCCACGGCGAGAGAGAGAGAGACACACCTACGGCGAGAGAGAGAGAGACACACCCACGGCGCGAGAGAGAGAGTCACACACACGGCGAGAGAGAGAGAGAGAGAGACACACCCACGGCGCGAGAGAGAGAGAGACACACCCACGGAGAGAGAGAGAGAGACACACCCACGGAGAGAGAGAGACACACACAGCGAGAGAGAGAGACACACACGACGAGAGAGAGAGACAGAGAGAGAGACACACGGCGAGAGAGAGAGACACACCCACGGCGAGAGAGAGAGACACACGGCGAGAGACACACACGGCGGGAGAGAGAGAGACACACGGCGAGAGAGAGAGACACACACACGGCGAGAGAGAGACACGCACGGCGAGACAGAGAGACACACACACGGCGAGAGAGAGAGACACACACCCACGGCGAGAGAGAGAGAGACACACCCACGGCGAGAGAGAGAGAGACACACACACGGCGAGAGAGAGAGACACACACACGGCGAGAGAGAGAGACACACACACGGCGAGAGAGAGAGAGACACACACATGGCGAGAGAGAGAGACACTCACGGCGAGAGAGAGAGACACACACACGGCGAGAGAGAGACACACACACGGCGAGAGAGAGACACACACGGCGAGAGAGAGACACACACAGGGAGAGAGAGAGACACACACAGGGAGAGAGAGAGACACACACAGGGAGAGAGAGAGACACACACACGGCGAGAGAGAGAGAGACACACACATGGCGAGAGAGAGAGACACTCACGGCGAGAGAGAGAGACACACACACGGCGAGAGAGAGACACACACACGGCGAGAGAGAGACACACACGGCGAGAGAGAGACACACACAGGGAGAGAGAGAGACACACACAGGGAGAGAGAGAGACACACACAGGGAGAGAGAGAGACACACACAGGGAGAGAGAGAGACACACACAGGGAGAGAGAGAGACACACACAGGGAGAGACACACACGGCGAGAGAGAGAGACACACACACGGCGAGAGAGAGAGACACGCACACGGCGAGAAAGAGAGACACGCACACGGCGAGAGAGAGAGACACGCACACGGCGAGAGAGAGAGACACGCACACGGCGAGAGAGAGACACACACGGCGAGAGAGAGAGAGAGAGAGAGAGAGAGAGAGAGAGAGAGAGAGACACACACACACGGCGAGAGAGAGGCACACACACGGCGAGAGAGAGAGAGACACACATGGCGAGAGAGAGGCACACACACGGCAAGAGAGAGAGACACACACACGGCGAGAGAGAGACACACACACGGCGAGAGAGAGACACACACACGGCGAGAGAGAGACACACACACGGCGAGAGAGAGACACACACACGGCGAGAGAGACACACACACGGCGAGAGGGACACACACACGGCGAGAGAGACACACACACGGCGAGAGAGACACACACACGGCGAGAGAGACACACACACGGCGAGAGAGACACACACACGGCGAGAGAGACACACACACGGCGAGAGAGACACACACACGGCGAGAGAGACACACACACGGCGAGAGAGACACACACACGGCGAGAGAGACACACACACGGCGAGAGAGACACACACACGGCGAGAGAGACACACACACGGCGAGAGAGACACACACACGGCGAGAGAGACACACACACGGCGAGAGAGACACACACACGGCGAGAGAGACACACACACGGCGAGAGAGACACACACACGGCGAGAGAGACACACACACGGCGAGAGAGACACACACACGGCGAGAGAGACACACACACGGCGAGAGAGACACACACACGGCGAGAGAGAGAGAGAGAGAGAGAGAGACACACACGGCGAGGGAGAGAGAGACACACCCACGGCGAGAGAGAGAGAGAGAGACACCCACGGCGAGAGAGAGAGACACACACACGGCGAGAGAGAGAGACACACACCCACGGCGAGAGAGAGAGAGACACACCCACGGCGAGAGAGAGAGAGACACACACACGGCGAGAGAGAGAGAGACACACACACGGCGAGAGAGAGAGACACACACACGGCGAGAGAGAGAGACACACACACGGCGAGAGAGAGAGAGACACACACACGGCGAGAGAGAGAGACACACACACGGCGAGAGAGAGAGACACTCACGGCGAGAGAGAGAGACACACACACGGCGAGAGAGAGACACACACACGGCGAGAGAGAGACACACACACGGCGAGAGAGAGACACACACGGCGAGAGAGAGACACACACAGGGAGAGAGAGAGACACACACAGGGAGAGAGAGAGACACACACAGGGAGAGAGAGAGACACACACAGCGAGAGAGAGAGACACACACACGGCGAGAGAGAGAGACACGCACACGGCGAGAAAGAGAGACACGCACACGGCGAGAGAGAGAGACACGCACACGGCGAGAGAGAGACACACACGGCGAGAGAGAGAGAGACACACATGGCGAGAGAGAGGCACACACACGGCAACAGAGAGAGACACACACACACACGGCGAGAGAGAGGCACACACACGGCGAGAGAGAGAGAGACACACATGGCGAGAGAGAGGCACACACACGGCAACAGAGAGAGACACACACACGGCTAGAGAGAGACACACACACGGCGAGAGAGAGAGACACACACACGGCGAGAGAGACACACACACGGCGAGAGAGACACACACACGGCGAGAGAGACACACACACGGCGAGAGAGACACACACACGGCGAGAGAGACACACACACGGCGAGAGAGACACACACACGGCGAGAGAGACACACACACGGCGAGAGAGACACACACACGGCGAGAGAGACACACACACGGCGAGAGAGACACACACACGGCGAGAGAGACACACACACGGCGAGAGAGAGACACACACGGCGAGAGAGAGACACACACGGCGAGAGAGAGACACACACGGCGAGAGAGACACACACACGGCGAGAGAGACACACACACGGCGAGAGAGACACACACACGGCGAGAGAGACACACACACGGCGAGAGAGACACACACACGGCGAGAGAGACACACACACGGCGAGAGAGACACACACACGGCGAGAGAGACACACACACGGCGAGAGAGACACACACACGGCGAGAGAGACACACACACGGCGAGAGAGACACACACACGGCGAGAGAGACACACACACGGCGAGAGAGACACACACACGGCGAGAGAGACACACACACGGCGAGAGAGACACACACACGGCGAGAGAGACACACACACGGCGAGAGAGACACACACACGGCGAGAGAGACACACACACGGCGAGAGAGACACACACACGGCGAGAGAGACACACACACGGCGAGAGAGAGAGAGAGAGACACACACACGGCGAGGGAGAGAGAGACACACACACGGCGAGAGAGAGAGAGAGAGAGAGAGAGAGACATACACACGGCGAGAGCGCGAGAGAGAGAGACACCCACGGCGAGAGAGAGACACACACGGCGAGAGAGAGAGACACACACACGGCGAGAGACAGAGACACACACACGGCGAGAGACAGAGACACACACACGGCGAGAGACAGAGACATACACACGGCGAGAGCGCGAGAGAGAGAGACACCCACGGCGAGAGAGAGACACACCCATGGCGAGAGAGAGAGACACACACGGCGAAAGAGACACACCCACGGCGAGAGAGAGAGAGACACACCTACGGCGAGAGAGAGACACACCCACGGCGAGAGAGAGAGAGACACACCCACGGAGAGAGAGAGAGAGACACACCCACTGAGAGAGAGAGAGAGACACACCCACGGAGAGAGAGAGAGAGACACACCCACGGAGAGAGTGAGACACACACGACGAGAGAGAGAGACACACACGACGAGAGAGAGAGAGAGAGACAGAGACACACACGGCGAGAGAGAGAGACACACCCACGGCGAGAGAGAGACACACGGCGGGAGAGCGAGAGACACACGGCGAGAGAGAGAGACACACACACGGCGAGAGACAGACACGCACGGCGAGACAGAGAGACACACACACGGCGAGAGAGAGAGACACACACCCACGGCGAGAGAGACACACACGGCGAGAGAGAGAGAGAGACACACACACGGCGAGAGACACACGGCGGGAGAGAGAGAGACACACGGCGAGAGAGAGAGACACACACACGGCGAGAGAGAGACACGCACGGCGAGACAGAGAGAGACACACCCACGGCGAGAGAGACACACACGGCGAGAGAGAGAGAGACACACACACGGCGAGAGAGAGAGACACACACACGGCGAGAGAGAGAGACACACACACGGCGAGAGAGAGACAGACACTCACGGCGAGAGAGAGAGACACACACACGGCGAGAGAGAGACACACACACGGCGAGAGAGAGACACACACACGGCGAGAGAGAGACACACACACGGCGAGAGAGAGACACACACACGGCGAGAGAGAGACACACACACGGCGAGAGAGAGACACACACACGGCGAGAGAGAGACACACACACGGCGAGAGAGAGAGACACACACACGGCGAGAGAGAGACACGCACACGGCGAGAGAGAGAGAGAGAGAGAGAGACACACACACGGCGAGAGAGAGACACACACACGGCGAGAGAGAGAGAGACACACACAGCGAGAGAGAGAGAGAGACACACACACATGGCGAGAGAGAGACACCCCCACGGCGAGAGAGAGAGAGACACACACACATGGCGAGAGAGAGACACCCCCACGGCGAGAGAGAGAGAGACACACACGGCGAGAGAGAGGCACACACACGGCAAGAGAGAGAGACACACACACGGCGAGAGAGAGACACACACGGCGAGAGGGAGACACACACGGCGAGAGGGAGACACACACGGCGAGAGGGAGACACACACGGCGAGAGGGAGACACACACGGCGAGAGGGAGACACACACGGCGAGAGGGAGACACACACGGCGAGAGGGAGACACACACGGCGAGAGGGAGACACACACGGCGAGAGGGAGACACACACGGCGAGAGGGAGACACACACGGCGAGAGGGAGACACACACGGCGAGAGGGAGACACACACGGCGAGAGGGAGACACACACGGCGAGAGGGAGACACACACGGCGAGAGGGAGACACACACGGCGAGAGGGAGACACACACGGCGAGAGGGAGACACACACGGCGAGAGGGAGACACACACGGCGAGAGGGAGACACACACGGCGAGAGGGAGACACACACGGCGAGAGGGAGACACACACGGCGAGAGGGAGACACACACGGCGAGAGAGAGACACACACGGCGAGAGAGAGACACACACGGCGAGAGAGAGACACACACGGCGAGAGAGAGACACACACGGCGAGAGAGAGACACACACGGCGAGAGAGAGACACACACGGCGAGAGAGAGACACACACGGCGAGAGAGAGACACACACGGCGAGAGAGAGACACACACGGCGAGAGAGAGACACACACGGCGAGAGAGAGACACACACGGCGAGAGAGACACACACACGGCGAGAGAGACACACACACGGCGAGAGAGAGAGACACACACACGGCGAGAGAGACACACACACGGCGAGAGACAGAGACACACACACGGCGAGAGACAGAGACACACACACGGCGAGAGAGAGAGACATACACACGGCGAGAGCGCGAGAGAGAGAGACACCCACGGCGAGAGAGAGACACACCCATGGCGAGAGAGAGAGACACACACGGCGAAAGAGACACACCCACGGCGAGAGAGAGAGAGACACACCTACGGCGAGAGAGAGAGACACACCCACGGCGAGAGAGAGAGAGACACACCCACGGAGAGAGAGAGAGAGACACACCCACTGAGAGAGAGAGAGAGACACACCCACTGAGAGAGAGAGAGAGACACACCCACGGAGAGAGAGAGACACACACGACGAGAGAGAGAGACACACACGACGAGAGAGAGAGAGAGAGACAGAGACACACACGGCGAGAGAGAGAGACACACCCACGGCGAGAGAGAGACACACGGCGGGAGAGCGAGAGACACACGGCGAGAGAGAGAGACACACACACGGCGAGAGACAGACACGCACGGCGAGACAGAGAGACACACACACGGCGAGAGAGAGAGACACACACCCACGGCGAGAGAGACACACACGGCGAGAGAGAGAGAGACACACACACGGCGAGAGACACACGGCGGGAGAGAGAGAGACACACGGCGAGAGAGAGAGACACACACACGGCGAGAGAGACACACACACGGCGAGAGAGAGAGACACACACCCACGGCGAGAGAGACACACACGGCGAGAGAGAGAGAGACACACACACGGCGAGAGAGAGAGAGACACACACACGGCGAGAGAGAGAGAGAGACACACACACGGCGAGAGAGAGAGAGAGACACACACACGGCGAGAGAGAGAGACACTCACGGCGAGAGAGAGAGACACACACACGGCGAGAGAGAGACACACACACGGCGAGAGAGAGACACACACACGGCGAGAGAGAGACACACACACGGCGAGAGAGAGACACACACACGGCGAGAGAGAGACACACACACGGCGAGAGAGAGACACACACACGGCGAGAGAGAGACACACACACGGCGAGAGAGAGAGACACGCACACGGCGAGAGAGAGACACGCACACGGCGAGAGAGAGAGAGAGAGAGAGAGAGAGAGACACACACACGGCGAGAGAGAGACACACACACGGCGAGAGAGAGGCACACACACGGCAAGAGAGAGAGACACACACACGGCGAGAGGGAGACACACACGGCGAGAGGGAGACACACACGGCGAGAGGGAGACACACACGGCGAGAGGGAGACACACACGGCGAGAGGGAGACACACACGGCGAGAGGGAGACACACACGGCGAGAGGGAGACACACACGGCGAGAGGGAGACACACACGGCGAGAGGGAGACACACACGGCGAGAGGGAGACACACACGGCGAGAGGGAGACACACACGGCGAGAGGGAGACACACACGGCGAGAGGGAGACACACACGGCGAGAGGGAGACACACACGGCGAGAGGGAGACACACACGGCGAGAGGGAGACACACACGGCGAGAGGGAGACACACACGGCGAGAGGGAGACACACACGGCGAGAGGGAGACACACACGGCGAGAGGGAGACACACACGGCGAGAGGGAGACACACACGGCGAGAGGGAGACACACACGGCGAGAGGGAGACACACACGGCGAGAGGGAGACACACACGGCGAGAGGGAGACACACACGGCGAGAGGGAGACACACACGGCGAGAGGGAGACACACACGGCGAGAGGGAGACACACACGGCGAGAGGGAGACACACACGGCGAGAGGGAGACACACACGGCGAGAGGGAGACACACACGGCGAGAGGGAGACACACACGGCGAGAGGGAGACACACACGGCGAGAGGGAGACACACACGGCGAGAGGGAGACACACACGGCGAGAGGGAGACACACACGGCGAGAGGGAGACACACACGGCGAGAGGGAGACACACACGGCGAGAGGGAGACACACACGGCGAGAGGGAGACACACACGGCGAGAGGGAGACACACACGGCGAGAGGGAGACACACACGGCGAGAGGGAGACACACACGGCGAGAGGGAGACACACACGGCGAGAGGGAGACACACACGGCGAGAGGGAGACACACACGGCGAGAGGGAGACACACACGGCGAGAGGGAGACACACACGGCGAGAGGGAGACACACACGGCGAGAGGGAGACACACACGGCGAGAGGGAGACACACACGGCGAGAGGGAGACACACACGGCGAGAGGGAGACACACACGGCGAGAGGGAGACACACACGGCGAGAGGGAGACACACACGGCGAGAGGGAGACACACACGGCGAGAGGGAGACACACACGGCGAGAGGGAGACACACACGGCGAGAGGGAGACACACACGGCGAGAGGGAGACACACACGGCGAGAGGGAGACACACACGGCGAGAGAGAGACACACACGGCGAGAGAGAGACACACACGGCGAGAGAGAGACACACACGGCGAGAGAGAGACACACACGGCGAGAGAGAGACACACACGGCGAGAGAGAGACACACACGGCGAGAGAGAGACACACACGGCGAGAGACACACACGGCGAGAGAGAGACACGGCGAGAGAGAGACACACACGGCGAGAGAGAGACACACACGGCGAGAGAGACACACACACGGCGAGAGAGACACACACACGGCGAGAGAGACACACACGGCGAGAGAGACACACACACGGCGAGAGAGACACACACACGGCGAGAGAGACACACACACGGCGAGAGAGACACACACACGGCGAGAGAGAGACACACACGGCGAGAGAGAGACACACACGGCGAGAGAGAGACACACACGGCGAGAGAGAGACACACACGGCGAGAGAGAGACACACACACGGCGAGAGAGACACACACACGGCGAGAGAGACACACACACGGCGAGAGAGAGAGAGAGAGAGACACACACACACACGGCGAGGGAGAGAGAGACACACCCACGCCGAGAGAGAGAGAGAGAGAGACACACCCACGGCGAGAGAGAGAGACACACGGCGAGAGAGAGAGACACACACGCACACGGCGAGAGAGAGAGACACACACACGGCGAGAGAGAGAGCGACAGAGACACACGGCGAGAGAGACACACACGGCGAGAGACACACGTACGGCGAGAGAGAGAGACACACACACGGCGAGAGAGAGATACACACACACGGCGAGAGAGAGACAGACACGGCGAGAGAGACACACACGGCGAGAGAGAGAGACACACACGGCGAGAGAGAGAGAGAGAGACACACACACGGCGAGAGAGAGAGAGAGAGAGAGAGAGAGACATGCACACGGCGAGAGCGCGAGAGAGAGAGACACCCACGGCGAGAGAGAGACACACACGGCGAGAGAGAGAGACACACACACGGCGAGAGACAGAGACACACACACGGCGAGAGAGAGAGAGAGAGAGAGAGACATACACACGGCGAGAGCGCGAGAGAGAGAGACACCCACGGCGAGAGAGAGAGACACACCCACGGCGAGAGAGAGAGAGACACACCTACGGCGAGAGAGAGACACACCCACGGCGAGAGAGAGAGAGACACACCCACGGAGAGAGAGAGAGAGACACACCCACGGAGAGAGAGAGAGAGACACACCCACGGAGAGAGAGAGAGAGACACACCCACGGAGAGAGAGAGAGAGACACACCCACGGCGAGAGAGAGAGAGACACACCCACGGCGAGAGAGAGAGAGACACACCCACGGAGAGAGAGAGAGAGACACACCCACGGAGAGAGAGAGAGAGACACACCCACGGAGAGAGAGAGAGAGAGACACACACGACGAGAGAGAGAGACACACACGACGAGAGAGAGAGAGAGAGAGACAGAGACACACTCGGCGAGAGAGAGACACACGGCGGGAGAGCGAGAGACACACGGCGAGAGAGAGAGACACACACACGGCGAGAGAGAGACACGCACGGCGAGACAGAGAGACACACACACGGCGAGAGAGAGAGACACACACCCACGGCGAGAGAGACACACACGGCGAGAGAGAGAGAGACACACACACGGCGAGAGAGAGAGAGACACACACACGGCGAGAGAGAGAGAGACACACACACGGCGAGAGAGAGAGAGACACACACACGGCGAGAGAGAGAGAGACACACACACGGCGAGAGAGAGAGAGACACACACACGGCGAGCGAGAGAGAGAGACACTCACGGCGAGAGAGAGAGACACACACACGGCGAGAGAGAGACACACACACGGCGAGAGAGAGACACACACACGGCGAGAGAGAGACACACACACGGCGAGAGAGAGACACACACACGGCGAGAGAGAGACACACACACGGCGAGAGAGAGACACACACACGGCGAGAGAGAGACACACACACGGCGAGAGAGAGACACACACACGGCGAGAGAGAGACACACACACGGCGAGAGAGAGACACACACACGGCGAGAGAGAGAGACACACACACGGCGAGAGAGAGACACGCACACGGCGAGAGAGAGAGAGACACACACACGGCGAGAGAGAGACACACACACGGCGAGAGAGAGAGAGACACACACAGCGAGAGAGAGAGAGAGAGAGAGACACACACACATGGCGAGAGAGAGACACCCCCACGGCGAGAGAGAGAGAGACACACACGGCGAGAGAGAGGCACACACACGGCGAGAGAGAGACACACACACGGCGAGAGAGAGACACACACGGCGAGAGGGAGACACACACGGCGAGAGGGAGACACACACGGCGAGAGGGAGACACACACGGCGAGAGGGAGACACACACGGCGAGAGGGAGACACACACGGCGAGAGAGAGACACACACGGCGAGAGAGAGACACACACGGCGAGAGAGAGACACACACGGCGAGAGAGAGACACACACGGCGAGAGAGAGACACACACGGCGAGAGAGAGACACACACGGCGAGAGAGAGACACACACGGCGAGAGAGAGACACACACGGCGAGAGAGAGACACACACGGCGAGAGAGAGACACACACGGCGAGAGAGAGACACACACGGCGAGAGAGAGACACACACGGCGAGAGAGAGACACACACGGCGAGAGAGAGACACACACGGCGAGAGAGACACACACACGGCGAGAGAGACACACACACGGCGAGAGAGACACACACACGGCGAGAGAGACACACACACGGCGAGAGAGACACACACACGGCGAGAGAGACACACACACGGCGAGAGAGACACACACACGGCGAGAGAGACACACACACGGCGAGAGAGACACACACACGGCGAGAGAGAGACACACCCACGCCGAGAGAGAGAGAGAGAGAGACACACACACGGCGAGAGAGAGAGACACGCACACGGCGAGAGAGAGAGAGACACACACGGCGAGAGAGAGAGAGACACACACGGCGAGAGAGAGAGAGACACACACACGGCGAGAGAGAGACACACACACGGCGAGAGAGAGAGACACACGGCGAGAGAGAGAGACACACACACACGGCAAGAGAGAGACACACGCACAGCGAGAGAGACACACGGCGAGAGAGAGACACACACGGCGAGAGAGAGAGAGAGAGACACACACGGCGAGAGAGAGAGAGAGAGACACACACGGCGAGAGAGAGAGACACACACACGGCGAGAGAGAGAGAGAGAGACACACGGCGAGAGAGAGACACACACACGGCGAGAGAGAGAGAGAGAGACACACACACGGCGAGAGAGAGAGACACACACACGGCGAGAGAGAGAGACACACACACGGCGAGAGAGAGAGACACACACACGGCGAGAGAGAGAGACACACACACGGCGAGAGAGAGAGACACACACACGGCGAGAGAGAGAGACACACACACGGCGAGAGAGAGAGACACACACACGGCGAGAGAGAGAGACACACACACGGCGAGAGAGAGAGACACACACACGGCGAGAGAGAGAGACACACACACGGCGAGAGAGAGAGACACACACACGGCGAGAGAGAGAGACACACACACGGCGAGAGAGAGAGACACACACACGGCGAGAGAGAGAGACACACACACGGCGAGAGAGAGAGACACACACACGGCGAGAGAGAGAGACACACACACGGCGAGAGAGAGAGACACACACACGGCGAGAGAGAGAGACACACACACGGCGAGAGAGAGACACACACACACGGCGAGAGAGAGAGACACACACACGGCGAGAGAGAGAGACACACACACGGCGAGAGAGAGAGACACACACACGGCGAGAGAGAGAGACACACACACGGCGAGAGAGAGAGACACACACACGGCGAGAGAGAGAGACACACACACACGGCGAGAGAGAGAGACACACACACGGCGAGAGAGAGAGACACACACACGGCGAGAGAGAGAGACACACACACACACGGCGAGAGAGAGAGACACACACACACACGGCGAGAGAGAGAGACACACACGGCGAGAGAGAGACACACACACGGCAAGAGAGAGACACACACACGGCAAGAGAGAGACACACACACGGCAAGAGAGAGACACACACACGGCAAGAGAGAGACACACACACGGCAAGAGAGAGACACACACACGGCAAGAGAGAGACACACACGGCGAGAGAGAGAGAGACACGGCGAGAGAGAGAGAGAGACACGGCGAGAGAGAGAGAGACACACACACGGCGAGAGAGAGAGAGACACACACACGGCGAGAGAGAGACACACACACGGCGAGAGAGAGAGAGAGAGACACACACGGCGAGAGAGAGACACACACACGGCGAGAGAGAGAGAGACGCACACACGGCGAGAGAGAGAGAGAGACACACACACACGGCGAGAGAGAGAGACACACACGGCGAGAGAGAGACACACACACGGCAAGAGAGAGACACACACACGGCAAGAGAGAGACACACACACGGCAAGAGAGAGACACACACGGCGAGAGAGAGAGAGACACGGCGAGAGAGAGAGAGACACGGCGAGAGAGAGAGAGACACGGCGAGAGAGAGAGAGAGACACGGCGAGAGAGAGAGACACACACACACGGCGAGAGAGACACACACACACGGCGAGAGAGACACACACACACGGCGAGAGAGAGAGAGAGACACACTGTGGTAGTATGTATTAGGGGTCATGTGGGACTGGAAGCCCTACTGTCATTGGCTGACAGATCCCGGGTCCTGGCTGGCCGTTGACCTCTAGCTCCGCCCTGAAGGCGGAGTATAAGAAGCCGGAGTCCTCCCCCGCAGGCCATTCTACTATCGAGCTGCGGGGGAACAGACACGCTTAATAAAGCCTCATCGGCTTCACTCTATTCGTCTCACGGAGTCTTTGTGCGCTACAATTTATTAAGCGTGCCTAAAAAGGACTATGGAGCTCAGGATCATCCCGGAATGCCTGAGGATCAGCCCCCACGCAGTGAACGCGGCAGCAGCCTTCAAGCACTGGCAGACTTGTTTCGAGGCCTATCTCAGAACGGCCACCGGCCGGGTCACAAAAGACCAAAAACTACAGGTCCTGCACTCGAGGGTGAGCACGGAGATTTTCTCCCTCATCGAAGACGCGGAGGATTTCCAGACCGCGTTCGCAGCACTGAAAAGTCTCTATGTCCGCCCAGTTAACCAAATCTACGCTCGCTACCAGCTCGCGACGAGACGGCAAGGTCCCGGAGAATCGATTGACGAATTCTACGCCGCGCTGCTGATTTTGGGACTAGCCTGCAGCTGCCCTTCGGTGAACGCAAATGAACACACGGACATGTTAAAGCGCGATGCTTTTGTGACAGGTATGAATTCCTCCCAAATCCGTCAAAGACTTCTAGAAAGAGAGTCGCTAGGACTCTGAGGCCCGGGCCCTAGCAGCCTCCCTAGACGTGGCCGCACGTAATACCCGCGCCTATGGCCCCGACCGCGCGGCAGCCCATTGGGCTCCGTACGTACCCGTCACGACAAACCCACCGCCACCCCGGACACCCCACAGGCTTGCGCGGTCCAAACGCCAAGTCGCACCGGGGGCGCCCGCTGCTATTTCTGCGGCAGCGCTGCCTGGCCCGCGCAGCAATCTGCAAGAGCTGCGGGAAAAAGGGCCATTTCGCGGTTGTGTGCCGGTCCCGCGAGGTCGCCGCTGTCCCGGGAGAACAGGGAGCCCTGCAAGCCGTTTACGCTCCCCAACCCCCCCCAGCGCCCCATGTACGACCCGCAGGCGCAGCCGCTCTGGGTCCCGACCACCGCGGTCCCGGGAGAACAGGGAGCCCTGCACGCCACTTACGCTCCCCAACACCCCCCCCCCCCCCCCCCCGTCCCCACGTATGACCCGCCGGCACTACCAATTTGGGTCCCGACCACCACTTTCCCCAGAGATGAGGGAGCCCCGCGCGGTCCTAACGCTCCCCAACCCCCCCAGCGCCCCATGTGCGACCCGCAGACGCCGCCATTTTGGGTCCCGACCACCACGAGGGGAGGAAGGGCACCACCATCTTGGGCCACCCCAGACCTGTACGACGCGTGGGGGTGGCCATTTTGTCCACCCCGCCGCCATCTTGTGACCCCCCAGCCATGTGCGATGTATGGGGGCAGCCACTTTGTTCATCCCCGACGCCATCTTGGACGGCAACAACGGACCCCACTCCACTACTACAACCACGTCTCGCTTCAATTACGCTCGATCAAGCTCGGCCCCGGACACTCCAGACGACGACGACAACGGTGCTAATAAACGGCCACGAGACACCATGCCTAGTCGACTCCGGGAGCACGGAGAGCTTTATCCACCCCGACACGGTAAGACGCTGTTCCTTGACCACCTATCCCAGCGCACAAAAGATTTCCCTAGCTGCAGGATCCCACTCCGTACAGATCCAAGGTTTCTGCATAGTTACCCTAACGGTGCAGGGGAGGGAGTTCAAAAACTACAAACTAAACGTCCTTCCCCAACTCTGCGCCCCCACCTTGCTGGGATTAGATTTCCAGTGCAATCTACAGAGCCTTACGTTCAAATTCGGCGGCCCAATACCCCCACTCACTATCTGCGGCCTCGCAACCCTCAAGGTGCAACCCCCGTCCTTGTTTGCGAACCTCACCCCGGATTGCAAACCCGTCGCCACTAGGAGCAGACGGTACAGCGCCCAGGTCCGGACCTTCATTCGGTCCGAAGTCCAGCGGCTACCAGGAAGGCATAATCCAGGCCAGCAATAGTCCCTGGAGAGCACAGGTGGTAGTAGTGAAGACAGGGGAGAAACAAAGGATGGTCATAGACTATAGCCAGACCATCAACAGGTACACACAACTAGACGCGTACCCTCTCCCCCGCATATCCGACATGGTCAATCGGATTGCCCAATATAAAGTCTTCTCCACCGTGGACCTCAAGTCCGCCTACCATCAGCTCCCCATCCGCCTAAGTGACCGCAAGTACACAGCCTTCGAGGCAGACGGGCAATTATACCATTTCCTAAGGGTCCCATTTGGCGTCACAAACAGGGTCACGGTCTTCCAACGGGAGATGGACCGAATGGTTGATCAACATGGGTTGCGGGCCACGTTCCCGTATCTCGACAATGTAACCATCTGCGGCCACGATCTGCAGGACCACGACGCCAACCTCCAAAAATTCCTCCAGACCGTCAAAGCCTTGAACCGCACGTACAACGAGGACAAGTGCGTTTTTAGCACCAACCGGCTAGCCATTCTGGGCTACGTAGTACGCAATGAGATAATAGGCCCCGACCCCGAACGTATGTGCGCCCTCATGGAATTTCCCCTCCCGCACTGCCCAAAAGCCCTGAAACGCTGCCTGGGGTTTTTTTCATACTACGCCCAGTGGGTCCCCCAGTATGCAGACAAGGCCCGCCCCCTAATACAGACCACGACCTTCCCTCTGTCGACAGAGGCTTACCAGGCCTTCAGCCGCATCAAAGCGGATATCGCAAAGGCCACGATGCGCGCCATCGACGAGTCCCTCCCCTTCCAGGTCGAGAGCGACGCCTCCGACGTAGCTCTAGCGGCCACCCTTAGCCAAGCGGGCAGACCCGTGGCCTTTTTCTCCCGGACCCTCCACGCCTCAGAAATCCGCCACTCCTCAGTGGAAAAGGAAGCCCAAGCCATAGTGGAAGCTGTGCGACATTGGAGGCATTACCTGGCCGGCAGGAGATTCACTCTCCTCACCGACCAACGGTCGGTAGCCTTCATGTTCGATAATGCACTGCAGGGCAAAATCAGAAACGACAAGATCTTGCGGTGGAGGATCGAGCTCTCCACCTTCAACTACGAGATTTTGTATCGTCCCGGAAAGCTGAACGAGCCGTCCGATGCCCTATCCCGCGGCACATGTGCGAACGCACAAATTAACCGCCTCCAAACCCTCCACGAGGACCTCTGCCACCCGGGGGTCACTCGGTTTTACCACTTCATCAAGTCCCGCAGTCTCCCATACTCTTTAGAGGAGGTCCGTACAGTCACAAGGGACTGCCATATCTGCGCGGAATGCAAACCGCAATTTTTCAGGCCGGATGGTGCGCACCTGATTAAGGCTTCCCGCCCCTTTGAACGCCTCAGTCTGGATTTCAAAGGGCCCCTTCCCCTCCACCGACCGCAACACATACTTTCTTAATGTGGTGGACGAATACTCCCGCTTCCCATTCGCCATTCCCTGCTCTGACATGACCGCGGCCACAGTCATTAAAGCCCCGAACACCATCTCTTCACACTGTTTGGTTGCCCCGCATACGTCCACAGCGACAGGGGGTCCTCTTTCATGAGTGACGAGCTGCGCCAGTTCCTGCTCAGCAAGGGCATAGCCTCAAGCAGGACGACCAGCTACAACCCCCGGGGGAACGGGCAAGTAGAGAGGGAGAACGGCACGGTCTGGAAGACCGTCCTACTGGCCCTACGGTCCAGGGACCTCCCAGTTTCACGGTGGCAGGAGGTCCTCCCGGACGCTCTCCACTCCATCCGGTCACTATTATGTACGAGCACTAATCAAACGCCTCATGAGTGTCTCCTTGTCTTCCCTAGGAGGGCCTCCTCTGGAACGTCGCTGCCGACCTGGCTGGCGGCCCCAGGACCCATCTTGCTCCGAAAGCATGTGCGGGCACACAAGGCGGACCCGTTGGTCGAAAGGGTTCACCTCCTCCACGCGAACCCGCAGTACGCTTACGTGGAGTACCCCGACGGCCGACAGGACACGGTCTCCCTGCGGGACCTGGCGCCCGCCGGAAACACACACACCCCCCCCCGACACCATTCACCCAACCCCCCCCCCTTCCTGCCACCGCCGCACCCCGCGACCGCCCCCTTCCCAGGAGGATCGGTTCCCCTCCCCTCAGGCCCGACCAAGAATAAAGCCCAAGCTGAAACCGTAAGGCTCCCGGAGACGACAACACCGGTACAAGCACCACCACCACCACCGGGGCCGAGGCGATCGACACGGACGACCAGACCGCCCGACCGACTCGTGGCGTCGATCTAAATCAATATATGGACTTTTCACAAGAACATTTTGCTTTTCTCCCGCTACCTTCTGTAAATAGTTGAAACAGGACAAAATTGTACAACACTGTATCGCCATGTGAATGTTTTCCTCCCAGGACCAGCCCTGTAAACCCTTACCACCAAACGAAGCATCACCCTGCCGGGTTCATTTTTGACAAGGGGTGAATGTGGTAGTATGTATTAGGGGTCATGTGGGACTGGAAGCCCTAATGTCATTGGCTGACAGATCCCGGGTCCTGGTAGGCCGTTGACCCCTCTAGCTCCGCCCTGAAGGCGGAGTATAAGAAGCCGGAGTCCTCCCCCGCAGGCCATTCTACTATCGAGTTGCGGGGGAACAGACACGCTTAATAAAGCCTCATCGACTTCACTCTATTCGTCTCACGGAGTCTTTGTGCGCTACACAGAAACACGGAGAGAGAGAGAGAGACACACACACGCGGCGAGAGACACACACACACGCGGCGAGAGAGAGACACACACACACACGCGGCGAGAGAGAGACACACACACACACACGCGGCGAGAGAGAGAGAGACACACACACGCGGCGAGAGAGAGACACACACACACGCGGCGAGAGAGAGAGAGAGACACACACGCGGCGAGAGAGAGAGAGACACACACGGCGAGAGAGACACACACACGCGGCGAGAGAGAGACACACACACACGCGGCGAGAGAGAGACACACAGACACGCGGCGAGAAAGACACACACACACGCGGCGAGAGAGAGACACACACACACGCGGCGAGAGAGAGAGAGAGAGACACACACGCGGCGAGAGAGAGAGAGACACACACGGCGAGAGAGACACACATACACACGGCGAGAGAGAGAGACACACACACACACGGCAAGAGAGAGAGACACACACACACACGGCAAGAGAGAGAGAGAGAGAGACACACACACACGGCGAGAGAGACACACACGGCGAGAGAGAGAGAGATAGAGAGAGAGAGACACACACGGCGAGAGAGCGAGAGACACACCCACGGCGAGAGAGAGAGAGAGAGACACACGGCGAGAGAGAGAGACACACGGCGAGAGAGAGAGAGAGAGAGAGAGAGAGAGAGAGTCACACACAAGGCGAGAGAGAGACACACACACGGCGAGAGAGAGAGCGAGAGAGAGACACACCCACGGCGAGAGAGCGACACACCCACGGCGAGAGAGCGACACACCCACGGCGAGAGAGCGACACACCCACGGCGAGAGAGCGACACACCCACGGCGAGAGAGCGACACACACACACGGCGAGAGAGAGAGACACACACACGGCGAGAGAGAGAGACACACACACGGCGAGAGAGAGAGACACACACACGGCGAGAGAGAGAGACACACACACGGCGAGAGAGAGAGACACACACACGGCGAGAGAGAGAGACACACACACGGCGAGAGAGAGAGACACACACACGGCGAGAGAGAGAGACACACACACGGCGAGAGAGAGAGACACACACACACGCGAGAGAGAGAGAGAGAGACACACACACACGCGAGAGAGAGAGAGAGAGACACACACGGCGAGAGAGAGAGACACACACACACGGCGAGAGAGAGAGAGAGAGACACACACACACACAAAGAACAATGAAAAGTACAGGACAGGAAGAGGACCTTCGGCCCTCCAAGCCCGTGCCGACCATGCTCCCTGACTAAACTACAATCTTCTACACTTCCTGGGTCCGTATCCGAGACACACACACACGGCGAGAGAGAGACACACACACAGCGGGCGCGCGGGGCACGGAGGGCGCGCGGGGCACGGAGGGCGAGCGCGCCAGGCATGGAGGGCGAGCGCGCCAGGCACGGAGGGAGAGCGCGCCAGGCACGGAGGGAGAGCGCGCCAGGCACGGAGGGAGAGCGCGCCAGGCACGGAGGGCGAGCGCGCCAGGCACGGAGGGCGAGCGCGCCAGGCACGGAGGGCGAGCGCGCCAGGCACGGAGGGAGAGCGCGCCAGGCACGGAGGGAGAGCGCGCCAGGCACGGAGGGAGAGCGCGCCAGGCACGGAGGGCGAGCGCGCCAGGCACGGAGGGCGAGCGCGCCAGGCACGGAGGGCGAGCGCGCCAGGCACGGAGGGCGAGCGCGCCAGGCACGGAGGGCGAGCGCGCCAGGCACGGAGGGCGAGCGCGCCAGGCACGGAGGGCGAGCGCGCCAGGCACGGAGGGCGAGCGCGCCAGGCACGGAGGGCGAGCGCGCCAGGCACGGAGGGAGAGCGCGCCAGGCACGGAGGGAGAGCGCGCCAGGCACGGAGGGAGAGCGCGCCAGGCACGGAGGGAGAGCGCGCCAGGCACGGAGGGAGAGCGCGCCAGGCACGGAGGGAGAGCGCGCCAGGCACGGAGGGAGAGCGCGCCAGGCACGGAGGGAGAGCGCGCCAGGCACGGGGGGAGAGCGCGCCAGGCACGGGGGGAGAGCGCGCGAGGTGGGGAGAGCGCGCGAGGTGGGGAGAGCGCGCGAGGCGGGGAGAGCGCGCGAGGCACAGAGAGAGCGAGGCACAGAGAGAGCGAGACACAGAGAGAGCGAGACACAGAGAGAGCGAGACACAGAGAGAGACAAAGACACACACAGAGACACAGAGAGTCACACGCACATACTCACACAGAGAGAGAGACAGAGACGGAGGCAGAAAGGGAGGCAGAAAGGGAGGCAGAGAGGGAGGCAGGAACAGAGAGGGAGGGAGAGAGGGAGGCCGAGAGGGAGGCCGAGAGGGAGGCCGAGAGGGAGGCCGAGAGGGAGGCCGAGAGGGAGGCCGAGAGGGAGGCCGAGAGGGAGGCCGAGAGGGAGGCCGAGAGGGAGGCCGAGAGGGAGGCCGAGAGGGAGGCCGAGAGGGAGGCCGAGAGGGAGGCCGAGAGGGAGGCCGAGAGGGAGGCCGAGAGGGAGGCCGAGAGGGAGGCCGAGAGGGAGGCCGAGAGGGAGGCCGAGAGGGAGGCCGAGAGGGAGGCCGAGAGGGAGGCCGAGAGGGAGGCCGAGAGGGAGGCCGAGAGGGAGGCCGAGAGGGAGGCCGAGAGGGAGGCCGAGAGGGAGGCCGAGAGGGAGGCCGAGAGGGAGGCCGAGAGGGAGGCCGAGAGGGAGGCCGAGAGGGAGGCCGAGAGGGAGGCCGAGAGGGAGGCCGAGAGGGAGGCCGAGAGGGAGGCCGAGAGGGAGGCCGAGAGGGAGGCCGAGAGGGAGGCCGAGAGGGAGGCAGAGAGGGAGGCAGAGACACAGCGAGAGAGACACAGCGAGAGAGACACAGCGAGAGAGACACAGCGAGAGAGACACAGCGAGAGAGACACAGCGAGAGAGACACAGCGAGAGAGACACAGCGAGAGAGACACAGCGAGAGAGACACAGCGAGAGAGACACAGCGAGAGAGACACAGCGAGAGAGACACAGCGAGAGAGACACAGCGAGAGAGACACAGCGAGAGAGACACAGCGAGAGAGACACAGCGAGAGAGACACAGCGAGAGAGACACAGCGAGAGAGACACAGCGAGAGAGACACAGCGAGAGAGACACAGCGAGAGAGACACAGCGAGAGAGACACAGCGAGAGAGACACAGCGAGAGAGACACAGCGAGAGAGACACAGCGAGAGAGACACAGCGAGAGAGACACAGCGAGAGAGACACAGCGAGAGAGACACAGAGAGAGAGACACAGAGAGAGAGACACAGAGAGAGAGACACAGAGAGAGAGACACAGAGAGAGAGACACAGAGAGAGAGACACAGAGAGAGAGACACAGAGAGAGAGACACAGAGAGAGAGACACAGAGAGAGAGACACAGAGAGAGAGACACAGAGAGAGAGACACAGAGAGAGAGACACAGAGAGAGAGACACAGAGAGAGAGACACAGAGAGAGAGACACAGAGAGAGAGACACAGAGCATTGAGTTGTAGGACAGGCAGCTGCTTTGTGAATAGAGGCTGAAAGTTGACAATAAAAAGGTTAAGGCCTTTTCTAGCTTGGAAGACTTAAAGGAGAAATATGGGCCTTTGGACGAGGACTGATTCAGGTACGGATCTGGGTCAAGCAGTTTTCTCCGGGCTTCCCAGTGTTCACCCATCCACCTTGCTGGAGCATATTTTATCCTGCGCAGGATCGGTGAAAGGTAGCACGTCCGGGATATATCAACGAATAGTGGGGGCGGAGTTGGGATCAGTTGGGGGAGAAGCAAAATGGATGAAGGAATTGGGGCCAATACAAGAGGACGGGGTGTGGTGTGAGGAGGAGGATTGCGACATCGTCTCGCATGAGGCTGAGCATCATTCAGTTTAAAGGTAGTTCGAGCGAGGATGAGCCGCTTTTTTGAAGGAAGATAGATGCGAGCGTTGTAGGTGCGAGTATTGTTCAAGGGAACCTGCACATCACACACACATGTTCTGGTCGTGCCCAGGCTGGTGGAGTTTTGGGGGGGCTTTTTTGACACCTTGTTGGCTATCCTGACTGTGGGGGTGCAATCCTGTCCAATGGTGGCGATCTTTGGGGTCTGCGATGTGCCGGAACTGCATACGGGAGAAGGGGCGGATGTCCTGGCCTTTGCTCCGATGGTGGCTCGGAGACGTGTCCTATTGGGTGGGAAGATGACGGCACCACCAAAGGCTTTGGCGTGGCTGGGCGATTTTATGGAATTTGTGCGTCTCGAGAAGGTCAAATACACCTTGACAGGGTCGATTCAGGGGTTCTATTGAAGATGGCGACCGTTTATAGTGTACTTCAAAGAATTGGTCACCGCTACAGTGTTGGGGGGGGGTGGCTGAGAGGTAGGGTGGTTTGCTGGTTTATAGAAGGGGTCGTCCTGTTTCTGCGGGAGGGGACAGTAGAGGTGAGAGTCTTTGTAAACAGTATTTGTTTATGGAATTTTCTTCGGGTTCACGACTTTTATATTCTTTGTATGAAATGTTAATAACGTTTTTTAAATCATTTCCAAAAACAAAATAAGGCCTGCCTTACATTACAGTAGTTCCAGCTTCCAGCACTGTATCATTAGAATCATGCACAGGTATTGGAAGCTGTCAGCAGAGGTTTGTAGCATTATGGAAACTTGGAAGGGTTAATTGTTGAAGCACTCATTGTCCTGAAGAATCAAAATAATTGTTGCAAAAGCACGTACACAGATCAAAGTAATTGGTTCTAGCTAGACAACATTCTCTACATATTTAAGGAGTGAGACATGAGAAAAATGTGCTCCAAACTGTTGTGGCTGATCCTACCTTGCCAAGGAATAACACAAGGAAATATTTATGAGGGTTGCAGAACTTTTACAGGTGTCATTTTGGCTTCATAAAATTACTCCTCTTCCTGTCTGAATCACTATCACTCCAGTCCTCCAAAGACCTATGTCTGACACAGTGCTTGTTCTATTCTACATGTTTCCCTTCACCCAAAGACACATCAGGTTCCACAATACCTAGATCCACCCCACCACCATTTATTTTAACCCCTCATTGTACCTGTGTTGTCAGACTGTGTCTCCAACATTTAATCCTCAATAAACAGTAAGTTGAACCAAATTAAAGACTGGAAAACGAAGCAATCGACTTCAGACACCACCATAAACATGGTAGATCAATGATTCCACATTAGTCCCCAATCACCGTCTCAGGCTGAAACAAACTGTTCACAACCTCGGCATTCCATTCGACCCTGAGCAGAGCTTCTGGCCTGATATTTAAGACAATCTACTTCTATATCCAAAACATCACAGTACTCCACCTCACCAAAGTACTTTTCTGTACCTTCAGTCATAAGTACTGAATGCTCTGCTACCGGTCTTCTACTCTTCCACATCGTATAAACTTACTCACATCCAAAATTCTGTTGGTTGTATCTTTTATCGCACCGAACCCTGTACAACCCATCATCCATGTGCTTGCTGATCTACATAGGCTCCCTGTCTATAGTTTACATCTATCCTTCAACCATTTCAACACTAATCTCTGGAATACTATCCCCAAATCTTTTCGCCTTTGCTACTCCTTTAGGTCTCTCTATAAAAACCTCCCTCTTCTTGATCAATCCTCCTAACGTCCTTTCCCCGGTTTCAACTCAATGGCAATTTTCAACTGATAATGCTCCTATCAAGTGCCTTGGATTATGTTATTACAATAAAGATGTTACATAAATGCACGGTATTGTTGTAGTTTGAGACTTTTATTACCGAGTAAAAGAGGCATCCAATAGTCAAAGGTTTTCTTTTGGAATAGTAAATGTTATGAAAACATTTCACTAGAGTACTCCCGGAAGCGACCATGGAGTGACTGGTCGCACATTTGGTGGCTCCCACTCGTGGCGGTTTTTTCGGACCTTTTCCCTGGCTAACAAGGAACATAGGTGAAGGAGAGTGAGAGAAAAGGATTTACCCTTTGGGGGATGGAACGGAGGGCCAGAAGTGGTCGAAAGAGAGGGAATAGTTGTTGGAGGTGGTGCGGCACCTGCGACGCACGTGGAGATGGCGGAGGGGCTGGGAGTGGCCCGGCCGGCTTAGTGGTCGACGGAGCAACTAGTGAGATTCTTGAACGAGAAGTTCACCCAGCAACACAAGGAGAGTCTGGAGGACCTGGCCCGGGCGGTGGATTCGGTAAAGGCGGTGGTTGACCGCATTGAGACGAGGCTGGAGGCCCAGGGTCAGGCGATCCGGAAGATGGAGGAGGTGGTGGGGGAAACACTGGGAGCAGTTTGGCTCGATGACAACGGAGATGGGGCTGATGCGTGATCAGCAGAAGCGGCTCCAGGAGAAGGTTGAACTCAAAAGAACTGGTCACAAGGGCAGAATATAAAGATCGTTGGCCTGCGGAGGGGTGTGAAGGAGCCGATGCTGGTGCGTATGTAGGGAGGATGCTGGAGATGTTGCTCGGAGAGGGCACGTTTGCACGGCCGTTGGAGGTGGATCGAGCGCACAGGGCGCTAATGAGGAAGCCCCAGGGGAGAGAGCTGCCGAGGGCAATGGTGGTGCGGTTGCACTGGTTCCTGGACAAGGAACAGATTATGAGGTGGGCCAGGCAGACGAGGAGCTGCATATGGGAAGGCAGTGAAATCAGAGTGTACCAGGACCTGGGTGCAGAGTTGGCCAAGAGGAGGGCGAGTTTCAACAAGGTCAAGGCAGCCTTCTACAAGAAGGGGGTGAAGTTCGGACAGTTGTACCCGGCACGTCTGTGGGTGACCTACGAAGGCTGGGAATTGCACTTTGGATCGGCGGAGGAGGCGGTAGAATTGAGACAATGGACTGGCAGGAGAAGGTGGTGGACCTTGAACTTTTCGTGGTTATGTTAACTTATTTCGGGGAAGTTCGGGGCCATTTCATTTTCTGCTTCAGGTTTGTTTTTTGTTCTTTAGAGTACCCAATTCATTTTTTCCAATTAAGGGGCAATTTAGCGTGGCCAATCCACCTACCCTGCACATCTTTGGGCTGTGGGGGTGAAACCCACGCAGACACGGGGAGAATGTGCAAACTCCACACAGACAGTGACCCAGGGCTGTGATTTGAACCCGGGTCCTCAGCGCCGCAGTCCCAGTGCTAACCACTGCGCCACATGCCGCCCCTTTAGTTCTTTGTTAGGGGACGGGGAGTTGGTCTCTTTGTTTGGGTTTGGAGAGGGCTTGCTTTTCGTTTGTTTGCACTGATGTTTGAGCGGAGAGGGGAAGTGAATCAGTGGGGGGGGTAGGATGCTAGGTGCCATGGGCAGGAGCTGCCAGGCTAGCTGGGCAGGTTAGTTCACAAAAGCGCAAGGGTGGGGTGAGAGGAAGGTCAGTGGGGAGATGGGGGGGTTGGGCGGAGGGGGGTGGGGGGAGGTACTGCTGACAGGGATAGGGCTTGTAAAATGTAAGGGGAGGCGAATTGATGGCGGTGGGCACCCGAGGGCGGGCCTGGGGCGCCTGAGGGTGGGCCAAGAGGGGATATGGTTGATCGGCCCGGGGGGGGGGGGGGGGGGGGGGGGGGGGATGTGGAGATTTGGGAATTTTTGTTTTACCTGCATGTGCAGAAGGTGTACACCCGAATAGATATCTACGTGATAGATAAGACGTTGTTGGCAGGGGTGGTGGATGTCGAGTATTCGGCAATAGTGGTGTCGGACAATGCCCCGCACTGGGTGAATATACGAGTGAGCTAAGGGGGGTGGGGGCCAGCGCCCAAAATGGAGGCTAGATGTGGGACTGTTAGCGGAGGAGGAAATGTGTGAGTGGGTGAGGAAGGCCATCCGGGAGAATGTTGAGATTAATGACAGGGGGAGGTGTCGGGAGGTGTTGGCAGGTACGGTCTTGGAGGCACTGAAAGCAGTGGTCAGGGGGGAGTTTATTTTGATTCGGGCGCATAGAGAAAAGGCGGAGCGGGTGGAGATAGAAAGGCTCAGGGAGGAAATCCTGCAAGTGGACCGGAGATATGCAGAGACCCCGGAAGAAGGGCTGCTAAAGGAACGCCAGAGGCCGCAAATGGAATTTGGGCTGTTATCCACGGGTAAGGCGGTAGAGCAGCTGTGAAGGGTGAGAGGGGCGGTTGACGCATGATCAATGACCACTAAAGCAAGGTTGTAGCCCAACTGAAGGCTTTAATAAGCTAGAAGTTTCCCCCAGCAGCTCAGGTACAGAAAGAAGGCTGCTGGGACGGCACGGGCTCTTATACCCCGCCTTGCAGGGCGGAGCTACCATACAGTTTGACCAATAGGAAACATACAATATATACCAATGGTGTTCCAGCATCACCAGGTACCGTAATACCTCGACACAGACTACCACATTGGTATAAAAGTACGGGGAGAAAGCGAGCAGGATGTTAGCGCACCAGTTGAGGAAGCAGGAGGCGGCAAATGAAATTGGGAAAGTGAAGGACACAGAAGGGAACACGGTCTTGGACACGGCAGGGGTGAATGGGGTATTTAGGGAGTTTTGCAGTAAATTATAGAAGTCAGAAACCCCAGCCAAGAGGAGGGGATGAGAAGGTTTCTGGGAGGGTTGGAGTTCCCGAAGATGGACGAGGAGTTGGTGGAGGGCTTGATGGCCCCAATCGGGCTTGTAGACGTAGTAGAGGGGTTGGAGGCGATGCAATCAGGTAAGGCCTCAGGACCAGACGGGTACCCGGTGGAATTCTACAAGAAGTTCTCGGGGGTGTTGGGACCGCTGTTGGTCAGGGGCTTCAATGAAGCAAAGATGCGGAGAGTGCTCCCCCTGACGTTGTCACAAGCGTCAATCTCCCTCATTTTAAAGCGGGATAAGGACCCACGGGAAAACTGTGGGTCATATAGACCGATCTCCCTGTTAAATGTGGATGCCAAACGGTTGGCGAAGATCCTGGCCACAAGGATCGAGCATTGCGTCCCAGGGGTAATTGGGGAGGACCAGACGGGGTTCGTTAATGGGCGGCATTTGGCGACCAACATTAGGAGATTGCTTAATGTAATTATGATGCCTCCAGAGCAGCGCGAGGTTGAGGTGGTGGTGGCCATTGACTCAGAGAAGCCCTTTGATCGGAGTGGAGGGCGGTTTGGGTCCTCACCTGAGGAAGGAGCTGTGTCCCGAAAGCTAGTGTTTGAAACAAACCTGTTGGACTTTAACCTGGTTGTGGTATTATAGGTATTACGGTACCTGATCGGCTAAAGCACCATTAGTGGAAACTGTATGCTTTCTATTAGTTAGAGTGTATGATAGCTCCGCCCTGATAGGTGGGGTATAAGAACCCGTGCCGCCCCAACAGCCCTCAATCTGTACCGGAGCTGCTGAGGGAAACATCTAGCTTATTAAAGCCTTCAGTCGGACGACAGCCTCGCTTTAGTGGTCAATGATCGTGCATCACTGGTGTTGTAAGACTTCTTACTGTGCTCACTCCAGTCCAACGCCGGCATCTCCACATCATGGTTTGGGTTTGGGCTGGGATTTGTGGACTGGGTCCGGTTGCTATAACAGGCACCGTTGGTGAGTGTGCGGACGAATCAGGTGAGATCGGACTACTTCAGGTTACACCAGGGGACGTGCAGGGATGTCCACTTTCCCCACTGTTGTTTGCCTTGGCTGTAAAGCAGTTGGCATTGAGTGTATCGAGGGTCTGGCAGAGGGTAGTACGGGGGGGGGCCGATGGGGGAAATTGGAGGGATTATGGGGATATCAGCGGAATTCGGCGGTTTTCATGATACAAATTGAATATGGGTAAGAATGAGGTCCTTGCGATCCAAGCAAGGGGGCAGGAGAAGAGATTGGGTGAGTTGCCGTTCAAGTTGGTGGGAGGGCACTTTCGATATTTGGGTATCCAGGTGGTACGGGGGTAGGAGCAGCTGCATAAACTAAATTTGGGTCAGATGGTAGATCAGATGAGGGGGATTTTCCGAGGTGGGATGCGCTCCCGTTGTCGTGGGCGGGTACAGACAGTTAAAATGACAATCCTCCCAAGGTTTTTGTTTGTTTTCCAGGGTCTCCCAAGGCGTTCTTCAAAAAGGTGAATACAGGGATCTCGGCATTTGTTTGGGTCTGTAAAACCCCGCGGGTGAAAAAGGTGTGGCGGGGGGGGGCCTCCTGAATTTCATCAACTATTACTGGGTGGAGAATATTGCGATGGTCAGGAAGTGGGTAGTGGGGGAGGGGTCGATATGGGAGCGGGTGGAGGCTGCGTCATGTGAGCACACATGTTTGGGGGCATTATTGACTGCACTTCTGCCGTCCTCATCAGCTCGGTACTCCACAAGCCCAGTAGCAGTGGCAGCCCTGCGGGTGTGGAGACAGTGGAGGCAGCATATGGAATTAGAAGGGGCATCGTGAGAGCGGCAATATGTGATAACCACCGGTTCGCTCCGGAGGGGGCTGGACAAGGGGGTTTTGGATGTGGCAGCGGACAGGGATCGAGAGATTTGGGGATCTATTTATTGATGAGGGTTTCCCGAGCATGGAGGAGGAGTTTGAGTTGTCAGGGGGGGAATGGGTTCCGGTATCTGCAGGTGAGGAATTTTGAGCGGAGGCAGGTTTCAACCTTCCCGCACCTGCCGCACCGGGGACTGCAGGATAAGGTGGTGTAGAGAACAGAAGTAGGAGAGGGGAAGGTCTCAGAGATCTATAAGGAGCTGATGGAGTGGGAGGGGGCCCCGATAGGGGAGGTGAAGAGAAAGTGGGAAGAGGAGCTGGGTGGGCTGCTGGAGGCCGGATTATGGGAAGAGGCCCCGAGGATTGTTAATGCATCCTCGTCATGCACCAGGCTCAGCCTGATACAATTTAAGGTGTTCTACAGGGCACACTTGACTGTGGCCAGGTGAGCAGATGGAGGATAGGTGTGGGCGCTGTGCGAGGGGTCCTGCGAACCATGTCGATATATTTTGGGCATGTCCAAGGCTGAGGGATTTCTGGCAGGGGTTTTCTGACGTAATGTCAGAGGTATTACAAACGAGGGTGGTGCCGAGTCCAGAGGTGGTGATCGGTGTGTCCGAAGACCCGGAGACCAGGGCCGAGAGAGGCCGACATCCTGGCATTTGCCTCCCTGGTGGCCCGGAGACGGATCTTACTAGGGCGGAGGGAGTCGGAGCCCCCGCAGTCAAGGGTGTGGCTTAATGACATGGCGGGATTTTTCAGACTCAAGGAGATTAAATTTGCCTTGAGGGATTCATTGCATGGGGGGTTTGCTCGGAGGTTGGAAAATCAAGGTTATGAATTTTTGCATCAAATTGTGATCCATAATTTAAATGATGTGGAGATGCCGGCGTTGGACTGGGGTGAGCACAGTACGAAGTCTTACAACACCAGGTTAAAGTCCAACAGGTTTGTTTCGATGTCACTAGCTTTCGGAGCGCTGCTCCTTCCTCAGGTGAATGAAGAGGTATGTTCCAGAAACACATATATAGACAAATTCAAAGATGCCAAACAATGCTAGGTCGCATTCCTAGCATTGTTTGGCATCTTTGAATTTGTCTATGTGTTTCTGGAATATACCCCTTCATTCACCCGAGGAAGGAGCAGCGCTCCGAAAGCTAGTGACATCGAAACAAACCTGTTGGACTTTAACCTGGTGTTGTAAGACTTCGTACCATAATTTAAATCACAAAGTCACCGGGAACACTCAAAATCCATTCTTCCAAATATTTTGATACCAGATATTTTATTTTATTTAGCCAGATAAAGAATCCCACTGATAATCTTTATTATTGTCACAAGTAGGCTTACATTAATACTGCAATAAAGTTAATGTGAAGCTACTGTTACTTATCATGACATTTACAAGTTCCAGATTGTAATCAAAATTAATTTCAACGGAAGTATCAAGGAAAGCATTATGCTAAATGGGGCACTAAATTAATCAAAACCGCATTGAGATAAAAGTTTTTTTAATAAATTGTCCCAGGTATTACTACAGACATCTCCCTCCCAACATATTAAACGCACCTCTAATAATGGAGTGCTGCTTTTTGAATGTGTTATCTGTGACTAGTAGATGCAACTGATGTGACAAATTCGGGTACTGTGCAATGTCAAAAGTAATACGCCACACCAACAAACAGTTACAGATTTTAAAATTACATAAAACATTTAGAACTTTTTCCAAAAAAATAGAAACCTTGGTAAAATAATATGTGCAGTAGCCAGTTATCCTATCGTGTAAGCATTCCTGTTGTGCAACATTACACCCTTCAACGTACACAGCAATTGGTAGAAGGACATCTTCCTGGTGTAGCTAGTTCCAATTACAGCATTTCATCTATATTTTATTCCCCACACAATCCCTACTTGTATGTAACTAATCAGCAATATTTTATTACAAGCACTCATGACAAACTAGACACTGGATTATGCTGCAATTGAAGAGCATGTAGAATCAATCAGGTCAATTTGGAGGACAGTGTAATGGAAATGCCAGAGTGGTGAAAAAAAAATGTTCATCATTCAAAAGGCATGCATGGCAGGAAGTGGAGAGTAAACCACACCCATTATTGCACTGAAGCTCAATTGCAGTGTTTTTGCTGAAGTTGCTAGCTCCTGTTGACCAGACTGCCCCATCAGTTCCATTACATAATATTAGACTTGAATAAACACTGGACATGGGAATTATTGAAAGATAGTGTTTTGCATGATCCAATAATTTAGTGACAATAATATAGCATAATTGCAGCAAATGCTATAATCAAGATGCAATTTTTAAATTCCAGTTCTGCATTTTAAAATGGTTATATTTGTTACTTTTTCACTGGACATCGGCGATACGCAGTTCATGAAGAGCTCCTTTCCCAAAACCTAATGAAGCCCAACCCCATTATAGGGTCAAACAGCAATAAGCAATTGCAAAAAAGCATCTAATAATGAAAGAGGTGCTCTCGCGTAAGCAGTTGCAGAGAGCAAGGTTTTCCAATTCTGTACACGTTAAATCACTAGTCTTTGACAACAGTAAGTGAAATATCTATTCAAACACGTGGAAAGAAATTAAGTGTCTTGTGCACTTTTACTGGGATCAATCACAAAAAAAATCTCACCTCGCTTGTGAAGCCACCCCTCTTTCACTATTGTACCTTCAGTCATAGCGGTACGAAAGATTCAAGCAGCAGCAGCAGCAGAACTCCACACCAAAGGGAATTGACTGTAACTCTCCTATTCTTCACAGAACCTGCATTAGACAGAATAAACACACAGATAAGTAGCAGGGAATTGTGTAAGTAGGTTTGCTGTTATGAAATAGGGCGGGTAGGAGAGCTCATCCACACTTTGGTGGTTTCCAAGCCGGCGAGACTGATCTATTTCTTAATGAATGGCAAGGACGGCAACGCCTCTAGTGCAGCCTCGGCAGCGAGCATCCTTCCCGCCCGCCACTCACCCCCACGGGGCGAGCACCTCCCCGGCTCCGGCCGAAGTGGACTCAGCCCGGGTGCTGACCGATCTCCCAACCCCGGGCAACTCTTCACCCTTCCCCGGACAGACAGCTGGAAACGGGCCTAGAGCTGGGCCAGGCCTGGGACCGCTGTCAGTGCAAAGTTTACCCCGAAGCCCCGAGGTGTTCCTTACCTGCAGCTGGGCCGGTCTCTCCCCATGCTGTGCCCTGACTTTGAGCTGCGGGACATGAATGCAAAGGACGGCGCTGAGCTGCTGGAGCGCAAGGCGACTGCACCACTTCCTCCTTGTGTGAGAATCGGTGACGTTAAGCTGGCCTGGGCTTCCCGGCACGTCAGTTCGGGGGCTCCAGCCCAGCCCTACATTCCTAACTAGCACTGACACAAAGTTAACTAGCAGTGACACTACGTTAACTAGCAGGATCCGCAGCAAACAAATTAACCACTGCAACAATTAGCTGCAGTGACCAAAGTCACCCATTAACTACCAGCATCAAACAAAGTAACTATTACAACCGTCGGTAAACAGCTTACAGGCACTCGCTAAGTAACTCCTGGAATCAACTATACATTTGAATACTGCTGGAAGTGACCCGAAAAGAAACAGCCCCCGAGACTACACAAAACAAACTCTGGGACCAGCATAAAGTCAAACTGTTGTGATGGGCAGTGAACAGTCACACTTTCCATTGGCGGGTGGGTTGGTAACCAGAGGACATCGGTTTAAGATCATTTTTTTAAATATTCGTTCAGGGGATGTGGGCAATCGCTTACTGGGCCAGCATTTATTGCCCATCCCTAATTGTCCTTCCACTGAGTGCTCACCCATTTCAGAGTCAACCACACCCATTTCAGAGTCAACCACATTGCTGTGGGTCTGGAGTCACGTGTAGGTCAGACCAGGTTAAGGTCAGTGTGGGGTTGCACATTCTCCCAGTGTCAGCATGGGTTTCCTCCGGGTGCTCCGGTTTCCTCCCACAGTCCAAAGATGTGCGGATTAGGTGGATTGGCCGTACTAAATTGCCTCTTAGTGTCCAAAAAAGGTTGGATGGGGTTATGGGGAGGGACTGATGCCCCTTTGGAGGATAGGTGCAGACTCTGCATTGTAAGGGATTCTATGATTCCAGATTTCCTTCCATAAAGGGCGTTAGTGAATCTGAGGGTTTTTACTACAATTGACAATGGTTTCATGGTCATCGTTAGACTTTTTCTGAATTCTACCCCCGTGGACCCGAACAGGCGCCTTAGTGTGGCGACTGGAGGATTTTCACAGTAACTTCATTGCAGTGTTAATGTAAGCCTACTTGTGACACTAATAAAGATTATTATTAATCCAAATTTCACCATCTGCCGTGGTGGGATTCGAAACCAGATCCCCAAAACATTACCCAAGGTCTCTGGATTATTAGTCCAGCAACAATGCCATTGCACCACCACTGTCCCATGAAATAATTAATGAAGAATCAGTTATTATCTGAAAGCACTGCTGGTCATAGCAGATTCAATCACCAACTTCAAAATGGAATTGGATATCTGTTCAAAAGAAAAACATTGCAGGCCGAAGGGTAAGAAATTGGGTCCCACCTTCAAAGAGCCAGCATCAGAATGATGAAGCAAACGGCCCCCTTTGCCCTGTGAGATTCTGAAACCATCCTTCCTTCCATCTTAAGTCAGAAGTGGGGATGGTCACCGATGGCTGCACAATGTTCAGCACCATTCATGTCTCCTCAGATACTGAAGTAGTTCATGCCCAAACGCAAAAAGACCTGGATAATATCGAGTCAGGAGTGTGATGGAATACTCTCCACTTACCTGGATAAATGCAGCTCCAACAACACTCAAGAAGCTCAACACCATCCAGGACAAAGCAGCCCACTTGATTGCTGCCCCTTCCACAAATATTCACTCCCTCCACCACTGACGCATGGTGGCAACAGTGTGTACCATCTACAAGATGCACTGCAGGAACTCACCAAGGCTCTTGAGGCACACCTTCCAAACACACAATCGCTACCATCTAGAAAAACAAAGGCAGCAGATACGTGGGAGCACCACCTTCTGGAAGTTCCCCTTAAAGCTACACACTATCTAGACTTGGAACTACATCACCGTTCCTTCACTGTCATGGGTCAAAATCCTAGAGTTCCCTTCTTAACAGCACTGCGAATGTACAAGCACCTCATGGACTATAACGGTTCAAGAAGTTAGCGACACATCACCTTCTCAAAGGCAATTAGGGATGGTCAATAAATGCTGGCTTCACCGACCATAGGCACACCCCATGAACACATTTTTTAAAACACACCAAACGAAGTAACTACTAGAATTTCCGAAATAAAAATGTGAAATCCTGATTTTACTCTCTGTAACTATTGGAATTAGTGAGTAAGGATATCAGGCTGGAACTGTAAAGGGCTTTCCTGAGACTGCAGCTGGAGCAGCTGGGCATGGGAGCAATAGGTCAGAAGGTGAGAGCATTGAGGGAGAACTAGGGAATAGGGACAGTGGGGCTCTGAGGCAGAGCAGACAGGGAGAAGTTGCTGAACACAGCGGGTCTGGTGGCCTGAAGTGCATATGTTTTAATGCAAGAAGTATTACGGGTAAGGCAGATGAACTTAGAGCTTGGATTAGTACTTGGAACTATGATGTTGTTGCCATTACAGAGACCTGGTTGAGGGAAGGGCAGGATTGGCAGCTAAACGTTCCAGGATTTAGATGTTTCAGGCGGGATAGAGGGGGATGTAAAAGGGGAGGCGGAGTTGCGCTACTGGTTCGGGAGAATATCACAGCTATACTGCAGGAGGACACCTCAGAGGGCAGTGAGGCTATATGGGTAGAGATCAGGAATAAGAAGGGTGCAGTCACAATGTTGGGGGTTTACTACAGGCCTCCCAACAGCCAGCGGGAGATAGAGGAGCAGATAGGTAGACAGATTTTGGAAAAGAGTAAAAACAACAGGGTTGTGGTGATGGGAGACTTCAACTTCCCCAATATTGACTGGGACTCACTTAGTGCCAGGGGCTTAGACAGGGCGAAGTTTGTGAGGAGCATCCAGGAGGGCTTCTTAAAACAATATGTAGACAGTCCAACTAGGGAAGGGGCGGTACTGGACCTGGTATTGGGGAATGAGCCCGGCCAGGTGGTAGATGTTTCAGTAGGGGAGCATTTTGGTAACAGTGACCACAATTCAGTAAGTTTTAAAGTACTGGTGGACAAGGATAAGAGTGGTCCTAGGATGAATGTGCTAAATTGGGGGAAGGCTAATTATAACAATATTAGGCAGGAACTGAAGAACATAGATTGGGGGCGGATGTTTGAGGGCAAATCAACATCTGACATGTGGGAGGCTTTCAAGTGTCAGTTGAAAGGAATTCAGGACCGGCATGTTCCTGTGAGGAAGAAGGATAAATACGGCAATTTTCGGGAACCTTGGATAACGAGAGATATTGTAGGCCTCGTCAAAAAGAAAAAGGAGGCATTTGTCAGGGCTAAAAGGCTGGGAACAGACGAAGCCTGCGTGGAATATAAGGAAAGTAGGAAGGAACTTAAGCAAGGAGTCAGGAGGGCTAGAAGGGGTCACGAAAAGTCATTGGCAAATAGGGTTAAGGAAAATCCCAAGGCTTTTTACACGTACATAAAAAGCAAGAGGGTAGCCAGGGAAAGGGTTGGCCCACTGAAGGATAGGCCAGGGAAATGGGCGAGGTACTAAATTAATACTTTGCATCAGTATTCACCAAAGAGAAGAAATTGGTAGATGTTGAGTCTGGAGAAGGGTGTGTAGATAGCCTGGGTCACATTGAGATCCAAAAAGACGAGGTGTTGGGTGTCTTAAAAAATATTAAGGTAGATAAGTCCCCAGGGCCTGATGGGATCTACCCCAGAATACTGAAGGAGGCTGGAGAGGAAATTGCTGAGGCCTTGACAGAAATCTTTGGATCCTCACTGTCTTCAGGGGATGTCCCGGAGGACTGGAGAATAGCCAATGTTGTTCCTCTGTTTAAGAAGGGTAGCAAGGATAATCCAGGGAACTACAGGCCGGTGAGCCTTACTTCAGTGGTAGGGAAATTACTGGAGAGAATTCTTCGAGACAGGATCTACTCCCATTTGAAAGCAAATGGACGTATTAGTGAGAGGCAGCATGGTTTTGTGAAGGGGAGGTCGTGTCTCACTAACTTGATAGAGTTTTTTGAGGAGGTCACTAAGATGATTGATGCAGGTAGGGCAGTGGATGTTGTCTATATGGACTTCAGTAAGGCCTTTGACAAGGTCCCTCATGGTAGACTAGTACAAAAGGTGAAGTCACACGGGATCAGGGGTGAGCTGGCAAGGTGGATACAGAACTGGCTAGGTCATAGAAGGCAGAGAGTAGCAATGGAAGGATGCTTTTCTAATTGGAGGGCTGTGACCAGTGGTGTTCCACAGGGATCAGTGCTGGGACCTTTGCTCTTTGTAGTATATATAAATGATTTGGAGGAAAATGTAACTGGTCTGATTAGTAAGTTTGCAGACGACACAAAGGTTGGTGGAATTGCGGATAGCGATGAGGACTGTCAGAGGATACAGCAGGATTTAGATTGTTTGGAGACTTGGGTGGAGAGATGGCAGATGGAGTTTAATCCGGACAAATGTGAGGTAATGCATTTTGGAAGGTCTAATGCAGGTAGGGAATATACAGTGAATGGTAGAACCCTCAAGAGTATTGAAAGTCAAAAAGATCTAGGAGTACAGGTCCACAGGTCATTGAAAGGGGCAACACAGGTGGAGAAGGTAGTCAAGAAGGCATACGGCATGCTTGCCTTCATTGGCCGGGGCATTGAGTGTAAGAATTGGCAAGTCATGTTGCAGCTGTATAGAACCTTAGTTAGGCCACACTTGGAGTATAGTGTTCAATTCTGGTCGCCACACTACCAGAAGGATGTGGAGGCTTTAGAGAGGGTGCAGAAGAGATTTACCAGAATGTTGCCTGGTATGGAGGGCATTAGCTATGAGGAGCGGTTGAATAAACTCGGTTTGTTCTCACTGGAACGAAGGAGGTTGAGGGGAGACCTGATAGAGGTCTACAAAATTATGAGGGGCATAGACAGAGTGGATAGTCAGAGGCTTTTCCCCAGGGTAGAGGGGTCAATTACTAGGGGGAATAGGTTTAAGGTGAGAGGGGCAAGGTTTAGAGTAGATGTACGAGGCAAGTTTTTTACGCAGAGGGTAGTGGGTGCCTGGAACTCGCTACCGGAGGAGGTGGTGGAAGCAGGGACGATAGTGACATTTAAGGGGCATCTTGACAAATACATGAATAGGATGGGAATAGAGGGATACGGACCCAGGAAGTGTAGAAGATTGTAGTTTAGTTGGGCAGCATGGTCGGCACGGGCTTGGAGGGCCGAAGGGCCTGTTCCTGTGCTGTACATTTCTTTGTTCTTTGTTCTTGTACCTGTGTACAGTTTTGGTCTTTGTTCCTAAGCAAAGATGTACTTGCCTTAGAGGGGGTGAGTGAAGGTTCACTAGATGAAAGGTTTGCCCTATGAGCAGAGACTGAGCAAAATGAGAATGGGTAGAATGGACCTACACTCTGGGGTCGAGAGGAAGGGGAAATTCCAATATTCTCCAAGAGCTTGGAGAGTAGATGCTGAGAGGCTGTTTTCTGTAACTGGGGAAACTAGAAGGCATAATCTCAGGATAAAAAGTAAGTCAATTAGGGCAGAGATGGGGTAGCACAGCGGTTAACACTGCTGTCTCACAGCACCAGGAACTGGGTTCATTTCTGGCCTTGGGTGATTGTCTGCGTGGAGTTTGCACGTTCTTCCCGTGTTTCCTCTGGGTGCTCCGGTTTCCTCCCACAGTCCAAAGATGTTCAGGTTAGGAATAGGGTGGGGGAGTGAGCCTAGGTAGGGTGCTCTTTCAGACTCGATAGGTCAAATGGCCTCCTTCTGCACTGTAGCAATTCTCTGGTTCTTTGAGGAGAATTTTTGTTTTCTCAGAGGATTGTAAACATTTGGCATTCTCTAGTCTCGAGAGTTGTGCATGTTCAGTCATTGCATACATTCAAGGCTGAGGTGAATATATTTCCAGGCTCTGTCTAAGGGAATCAAGAGTCTGAGGGTCTGGCAGGAAGGTGGAGGTGAAATGAAAGATCACTTATGATCTTATTGAATGGTAGAGCAGGCTTGAGAGGGCATATGATCTGATTTATTATGTTCTTATAGCCACTGAATTAATTACTGGGATTGACACTGAACAAAGTAACAGCTGGGCCTTCCACAAAACAATTTAGTCACTGGTTTAGCATTAAAGAAAGTAACTGCTGTGACTGCCACAAGACCAAATAACTACTGGCACTGACCACTGCGACCACCACCAAACCAAGTAACTACTGAGATAACTACAGAACTGCTACCAAATGAATTAATTTCTTGGAACAAGTACAAGAATCATCACTTTTCAGAAGCAGATATTTTTTTACAAATTCCAATTAAGGGGCAATTTCGCTTGGCCAATCCATGTATCCTGCACATCTTTCAGCATGGGGGTAAGATCCACACAGACACTGGGAGAATTTGCAAGCTCTACATGGACAGTGACCCGGGACCGGGATCGAACCCAGGTCCTCGGCACTGTCAGGCAGCAGTGCTAACCACTGCGCCATTGTGCTGGGACTCAGACCATCACTGGAAGCCAGGCCCGAAATAATTGGCCCAAGTTACTTACTCATTAGAAAGCTGTGCAACTCCTGCCAACCATGATTTGTACTTAAACCATTTGCATGGGTAGCTAAACTCGGAAACAAGGGCGGCATTGTGGAAGGACGGCTGTGCAAAGTTTGGGGGGGGCGATGGCAATGAAGTACCATGGCAGGCTTGGGGCAAGGAGGAGGATGACGTTGAAAAATAGAAGGCAGAGGGAAGACTGAGAAGAAGGAAGTGGACCCCAGCAAGGCTGCATGAAACGCTCATAAACATGGGGCTCAACGGGCTACCACATTGTTTACTGTGTTATGACCAGCCCCAGCTGAAGTTCCCCAAAGGTTGTTGATCTGGATGAGACCCCACCATTTGTAATGTTTCTTTGACTGTATTGTCTGGAGAGAGTTAGCCGGATCTTTCTCCACTGTGCTGCCAGAATCAAAACTCAAACCGTTTCTACCTGTGATGCACCCAAATTGTCAGAAACCCGGGTGAGGAGGGATGACTGGCTCCGTATCTTCATTCAAACAACCGTCTGCTGGTAGCAACAAGGTTTAATCGAACAAGGACCCCTTTCGATCGGGCACCTTTTCCAGATCCAATAGTCATGTTTAAAACAGGAGTCAATTTAATCAGCCTTTGTTAAGAGAGAGCAAGTTTAATAACTAGTAAAAAGGTAAGGAGAAATGGTAATACATTCATAAGCATTCATACAGATTCAAAGTGAGAATTGAGTCCAATAGTGAGTAAATGTAAACAAAAAGTTATATGGAACAGCCTTTGACTTGAGAGGAATAGATGATAAAGCATGCGGCCATTTTGAATTGATTCCAGTATAGTTGACCTTTGCCGGCAATTAGTTGATTCTTTGATTCAGGGGGCGGGATTCTCCGAAATGGAGGTAGAGTGTTCGCGCCACCGTGAATGCCGTCGAGGTTCACGACGGCGCGAAACGGCCCCTATCCCGACCGATTCAGGGCCCGATAATGGGCTAGGAGCAGCGCCGCATCATTTACGCGTGCCAGGCCTTGGCGCTGAGTAAAGGCGGCGCCGCATACATGACACGGCCGGCGCCGCATAACTGGCGTCACCCGCACATGCGTGGTTGCCGTCCTCTCCGAGTCCGCCCCGCAAGAAGATGTCAGATGGATCTTGCGGGGCTGCGGAAGAAAGGAGGTCCTCCTTCAGAGAGGCCGGCCCGACGATCGGTGGGCACCGATCGCGGGGCAGACCCCATTTGAGACCCCCCCCCGGTGCAGGATCCCCGCCCCGCAGACCACCCCCGCAGCGTTCCCGCGCTGTTCCCGACGGCAGCGACCAGGTGTGGACGGTGCCGGGGGGGAACCTGCCGTTTTGGGCAGGCCGCTCGACCCATCCAGCACTGAGAATCGCGGGGGTACCGGTGAATCGCATTTTGGCTGTCTCGGGCACAAAACGCGATTGTGCCGATCTGGCCGCTTCCGTGAATCACGGGAGGGCGTCGGACCGGCGTGGCGGGAAGATTTGGCGACACAGGCGATTCTCGAAACCGGCGCGGGAGCGGAGAATCGCGCCCAGGTATTCTGGGGTTTGGTAGAAAGATTTCAGTTCTTTTTCCAGCTGCGATCCTTTACCTGGCTGACTGACTTCCACAGTCAGAGAGCATTTTTAGATATTCCTGCAAAAGATGGCTATTTCCTATTTCCTGCAAAAGGTGGTTATTTCCTATTTTCTGGGGCACTGTTCTGGTGTTGTTCACACACCTTCAGTGTGGAAAACTTCCAGCTGCTTTTAATTTTTTTACAAACAATAGACTTTATTTTTAAAATACCTGAAATAAGATGACAGACCATTCAAAATGGCCACCACACAAAGTGGAATGATATTCAGGTTTTCTACACACATCATGTTGCACTCTTGTGCTGCATCAATACAGTCAAAGAAACATTACAGACATGGTAAGGATCCTTCCTGTTTATTCCCTTATTTCCCCTCTCTTTTATTTTGCCATTGCATTTTTGATCCAAGGGTGATTAATGGAATTGCCACTTTAAGGCAAGCAGCCTGCATCTTGGTTTAGCTCACTGGGCTAAATCGCTGGCTTTTAAAGCAGACCCAGGCAGGCCAGCAGCACAGTTGCTTGTAGGCTGGTTCCCTTGCAGGATGCCATCTCCAATCTCTTCCACACAGCTCCCTCCCCTTCTCCCATCCACTTACACACCATTGAGATATTGGCGGCCCAGTAGTATTCACTTAGGCTCGGTAGTGCCAGCCCCCCCCCCTATCCCTGCCACGCTGCAAGAACCCCCTTCTCACTCTCGGGGTCTTCCCGGCCCACACAAAACTCATGACACTTTTCTCAATTCTCTTGAAAAAAGCCTTTGTGACCATCACCGGAAGGCACTGAAACACAAAAAGGAATCTCGGGAGGACTACCATTTTGACCGCCTGCATCCTACTCACCAGTGACAGGGGCACCATGTCCCAGCTCTTGAAATCCTCCTCCATCTGTTCCACCAATCTTGTTAAATTAAGCCTATGTAAGGTTCTCCAACTCCTGGCTATCTGAATCCCTAAGTACCGGAAATCTCTTGTCACCTTCCTCAGCGGTAAGTCATCTATTCCCCTGCTCTGCTCCCCCGGATGCACCACAAACAACTCACTCTTCCCCATATTCAATTTGTACCCCGAAAATTCCCCAAACTCCCTAAGTGTCTGCATTATCTCAGGCATCCCCTCCACTGGGTCCGCATCATACAGCAATAAATCATCTGCATACAAAGATACTCGGTGTTCTTCTCCTCCCCTGAGTACTCCCCTCCACTTCCTGGAGCCCCTCAGTGCTATGGCCAGCGGCTCAATTGCCAATGCAAACAGTAACGGAGACAGGGGCCACCCCTGCCTCGTCCCTCTATGAAGGCGGAAGTAGTCAGACCTCTGCCTGTTCGTGGCCACGCTTGCCACCGGGGCCCTACACAGCAGCGGTACCCATCCGATAAACTCTTCTCCAAAACCAAATCTCCTCAGCACCTCCCACAGATAATCCCACTCCACTCTGTCGAATGCTTTCTCGGTGTCCATCGCCACCACTATCTCCGCCTCCCCCTCTGGTGGGGGCATCATCATTACCCCTAGCAACCTCCGTATGTTCGTGTTCAGCTGTCTCCCCTTAACGAACCCAGTTTGATCCTCGTGGACCACCCCCGGGATACAGTCCTCTATCCTCATCGCCATCACCTTAGCCAGGAGCTTAGCATCTACATTTAAAAGGGAAATGGGCCTGTAGGACCCACACTGCAGCGGGTCTTTTTTCTTCTTCAAAAGGAGCGATATCGTTGCCTCCGACATAGTCGGGGGCAGCTACCCCCTTTCCCTGGCCTCATTAAAGGTTCTCGTCAAAAGCGGGGCCAGTAGGTCCATATACTTCCTATAAAATTCCACCGGGAATCCGTCCGGTCCCAGGGCCTTCCCCGCCTGCATGCTCCCAATCCCTTTTACCACCTCCTCCATCTCAATCTGTGCTCCCAGTCCCGCCCTCTCCTGCTCCTCCACCTTAGGGAATTCCAGCTGATCCAGGAAATGCATCATTCCCTCCTTCCCTTCCGGGGGCTGAGCCTTATATAACCTCTCATAAAATGCCTTGAACACCCCGTTCACTCTCTCCGCTCCCCGTTCCATCTCTCCCTCCTCATCTCTCACCCCACCTACTCCCTCGCTGCTCCCCTCTTCCTCAATTGGTGGGCCAGTAGCCGACTCGCCTTCTCTCCATACTCATACTGTACACCCTGTGCCCTCCTCCACTGTGCCTCTGCCTTACCCGTGGTCAGCAGGTCAAATTCCACATGTAGCCTTTGTCTTTCCTTGTACAGTCCCTCCTCCGGTGCCTCCGCATATTGCCTGTCCACCCTCAAAAGTTCTTTCAGCAATCGCTCCCTTTCTTTACCCTCTTGCTTCCCTTTATGTGCCCTTATGGATATCAGTTCCCCTCTAACCACTGCCTTCAACGCCTCCCAGACCACTCCCACCTGAACCTCTCCATTGTCATTAAGCTCCAAGTACCTTTCGATGCACCCCCTCATCCTTAAACATACCCCCTCATCCGCCAATAAGCCCATATCCATTCTCCAGAGTGGGTGCTGTTCTTTTTCCTCTCCTACCTCCAGGTCTACCCAATGTGGAGCGTGGTCCGAAATGGCTATGGCCGTATATTCCGTCCCTGTCACCTTCGGAATCAGTGCCCTTCCCAAGACAAAAAAGTCTATCCGTGAGTATACTTTGTGAACATGGGAGAAAAATGAGAACTCCTTACTCCTAGGCCTACTAAATCTCCAGGGGTCTACCCCTCCCATCTGTCCCATGAAGTCCTTGAGTACCCTGGCCGCTGCCGGCCTCCTCCCGGTCCTGGACCTCGACCGGTCCAGCCCTGGATCAAGCACCGTATTGAAGTCTCCCCCCATTACCAACTTTCCCGCCTCCAGGTCCAGGATACGTCCCAACATACGCCTCATAAAATTTGCATCATCCCAGTTCGGGGCATATACGTTCACCAGAACCACCGCCTCCCCTTGCAATCTGCCACTCACCATCACATATCTACCCCCACTATCCGCCACTATGGTCTTTGCCTAAAACAGTGCCCGTTTCCCCACTAAGATAGCCACCCCCCTGTTCTTCGCATCAAAACCCAAATGAAACACCTGCCCCACCCATCCTTTACGTAGTCTGGCCTTGTCTATCAGTTTCAGATGCGTCTCCTGCAACATAACCACATCTGCCTTTAATTTCTTTAGGTGTGCGAGTACCCGTGCCCTTTTAATCGGCACGTTCAGCCCTCTCACGTTCCATGTGATCAGCCGGGTTGGGGGGCTCTTTACCGCCCCCCCCCCTTGTCGACTAGCCATCCCCTTTTTTAACCCAGCTCCTCACCCGGTTCCCACGTACCCGTATACCCCCCCGACGGCGCCCTCCCGCCTCGACCACCCCATCCAATAACAGCTCCCCCTTCTCCTTAGCAGCAGCAACCCAGTTGACCCCCCCTCCCCCCCCTCCGCTAGATCCCCCTCTAGCGTAGTTGCACCCCCCATGTTGCTCCCAGAAGTCAGTGAACTCTGGCTGGCCTCGGATTCCCCCCTTGTCCTCGGCCCCCACTGAGCGAGGCCCCTTCCTTCCTGCGTCCCTGCTCCCGCCATAATTACCATAGTGCAGGAACAAAGTCCGCGTTTCCCACTCGGCCCCGCCCCTAATGGCCGGCGCCCACAGTTCCTCATACTCACTCCCCCCCCCCCCCCCCCCCCCCCAACATGGGGAAGAGAGAAAAGTTCCAGGATCGCAAAATTAACAAATTGAAAAAACCACCCCCCCCCTTTTTCTCGCCCCACATAATCACCCCACCACTTTGTCCCAAAAGTTCTTTCTCTTGCCCGACTATTCCAGCCTCTCGTCCACAATGAATGTCCACGCCTCTTCTGCTGTCTCAAAGTAATGGTGCTTCCCTTGGTGTGTGACCCACAATCTCGCCGGTTGCCACATTCCAAACTGGATCTTCTTTTTGTGAAGCACCGCCTTAGCCCGATTAAAACTCGCCCTCCTTCTCGCCACCTCCGCACTCCAATCCTGGTATACGCGGATCACCGCGTTCTCCCACCTACAGCTCCGAGTTTTCTTCGCCCATCTGAGGACCGTCTCTCTGTCATTATAGCGGAGAAACCTCACCACTATAGCTCGGGGTATTTCTCCAGCCTTCGGTCTTCGCGCCAGAACTCGATAAGCTCCCTCCACCTCCAAAGGGCCCGTCGGGGCCTCCGATCCCATTAGCGAGTGAAGCATCGTGCTCACATATGTCCCGACGTCCGCCCCTTCTGCGCCTTCGGGAAGACGCAGAACTCTTAGATTCTTCCTCCTCGAGTTATTCTCCAGTGCTTCCAACCTTTCCACACACCTTTTGTGCTGTGCCTCGTGCGTCTCTGCCTTCACCACCAGGCCCTGTATTTCGTCTTCATTTTCAGCAGCCTTTGCCTTCACGCCCCGAAGCTCCAGCTCTTGGGTCCTCTGCTCCTCCTTTAGCCCTTCAATCGTCTGTAATATCGGGGCCAACAGCTCCTTCTTCAACTCCTTTTTCAGCTCTTCCACACAGCGCCGCATGAACTCTTGTTGGTCCGGGCCCCATAACAAGCGGCCACCTTCCGACGCCATCTTGCTTTGAGCTTCCCTTCCTTGCCGCTGCTCCAGAGGATCCTCCGCAATCCGGCCGCTATCCTCTCCCTTATCCATGCGTGTCCGGGGGGGATTCCCTTCTGGTTTACCGCACAGTGTTTTTGGCCGTTTAAATTGCCGTTGGGGCTCCTATTAAGAGCCCAAAAGTCTGTTCCAACGGGAGCTGCCGAAACGTGCGACTTAGCTGGTCATCGCCGCACCCGGAAGTCTCAGTTTTGATTCTCGCAGCACAGTGGAGAAAGATCCAGCTAACTCTCTCCAGAAAGATTCAGCTAACTCTCCCCAGAAGGCCACAGTGAGGGCTGACTCTCTCCAGAAAACCTCTCGGTGCTGTTTTCCTGGAACTACAGAGGCCTGAAGGCAAACCATGAATTGAAAGCACAGTTTGATGAGAAATAAGATGCCTTCCCAGGAAAAAGCTGTGAGTAATGCACTGCTAAACTATGGAGTACAGAAATTAATGAATCCATAAAGAAGATCATTGCAGGCTGTAAACCAAAGATTTTCATCTGCAAGTTTGCTATGAGAAAATTGTGCAAGAGGCCATCATCTGAAACAAAGACTCTTTCTTCCCTCCACTTATGAATTTTACCCATTTCCACCCCTCTGTGTTTGTCTATCTTTGTCTGTCTTTGTCTGTCTTGTGTGTGTAGAGGGTGGGGCAAATTAAAGTGAGTATTGGCTTATCGTTAACCAGTTATATTTACTGCATATTTCATGATAGTTCTTGTTACAAGTGTTATAAGCGTGTGTATATTGACAAATCTGCTGACTGTGCCTATCGGGCTGCCAAGGGCCAAAGGCTTTGGATGTTTTTGTAAGAATTATTGGTTAATTCACGTGTGACCAAAGAGCGTCTTTCATTGAGTTGATGATCCTTCAACAACAGCTGATGTTTGTCTTGGTGTGTCTCCCTGGAAACATCCCGTAGAGCACAGAACCCTGCATCAAGGAGCTGCTCGGGATGAACATCAATGAAAATCACCTCATTTCTCTCCCGATCTTCTTTCCAAAGGCCTATTCCACAATGAGGTGGGTATCCTGAACAAAATTTTGTTTTTAGTAAACTATACTTTGGGCGCTATTCCACCCCCCCCCCCCCCACCCCACCACCCCCACGCCGGGTGGGAGAATCGCCGGGGCGCCGCGCGAATTGCGCCACGCCGCCCCGACCCCGCACGCGGTTCTCCCACCCCCCGGAAACCAGCGGCGCGCGATTCGCACCGGGCCGCTCGGCCGCTACGCCACGACAGGTTCCTGCCGGTGCCGTCCACCCCTGGTCGCTGCCGGTGGGAACTCTGCGGGAATGCTGGGGGGACGGGGGGGGCGGCCTGTGGGGAAGGGAGGGAGGCTCCTTCACCGGATAAGACCTCCGATGGGGTCTGGCCCGCGATCGGGGCCCACCGATCGGCGGGCCGGCCTCTCCCCCCCCCCCCCGGGCCTACCTCCTGCCGCACATGGCCCCAGAACACTGGCCCCATGTTGGTGAGGGGCCGGCGTGTGTAAGACGTTTCCCGCACATGCGCAGGATGGCGCAGCCCAACTGCGCATGCGCGGGTTGACGCAGCTCCCATTTGGCACCGCGTAAGGACGCTGGAGCGGCGTGAACCGCACCAGCGCCGTGCTGGCTCCCTGTGGGGACCAGAATAGATCGTGCCCGGGCCCTGTTCACGCCGCCGTGAAACGACGGCGCAAACACTTGGCCTCCATATCGGAGAATTGCCCCCTTTATTTCGTTTATTAAAGTCTCAGTTACGTTCACTACTTGTCTCGTGTCCGTTGATGGCACATCTATAAGTAAAGAGCCATTAATCTTTCCCCCTTTGACCCTATCTGCTGCAGTTTGTTTTCATGTTTGAACACTCTACTCCTTCCTGTCACACTCGAGGTATCATTGCCTAAATAGTTGCCTTACTATGCTGCCATATCCTTTTGCATTGTAAGCCCATGTATCCCCTCTCCAAAACCCGCCCTCACCCCCCACGCCGCCACTATTGTATATTTAGTTTACAGTCTTCTCTGCTTTCCTAGTTATGCAGTTTGCAAGAAAAGAGTTACACCTGACAGGAATGGCTCAGACCAACAGCCAAATAAAATACCCAAATCCCATTGATGTCGCACAGCTTCTACAATGGCTTGGGCTTCCTTTTCGATGGAGGAGTGTCGAATTTCGGAGGCATGGAGGGTACGGGAGAAGAAAGCCACGTGCCTGCCCGCCTGGTTGAGGGTAGCGGCCAGGGCAAAGTCCGACGTATCACTCTCCACCTGGAACGGAATTTACTCATCCACAGCATGCATTGCGGCTTTGGCAATACCTGCCTTGATGCGGTTGAAGGCCAGGCGGGCCTCAGCCGTCAGGGGAAAAGTGGTGGATTTAATAAGTGGACGGACCTTGTCCGCATAATTGGGGACCCACTGGACATAATATGAGAAGAACCCCAGGCATCTCTTCAGGGCCTTTGGGCAGTGGTGGAGGGGGAGTTCCAGGAGGGGGCGCATGCGGTCGGGGTCGGGCCCGAGAACTCAGTTTTTCACAATGTAGCCGAGGATGGCTAGGCGGGTTGTGCGGAAAACGCATTTTTCCTTATTGTAGGTGAGGTTCAGGAGTTTAGCGGTGTGGAGGAAGTGCCAGAGGTTTTCGTCATGGTCCTGCTGGTCATGGCCGCAGACGGTGACATTATCTAAGTACGGGAACGTGGCCCGCAGCCCGCACTGGTCAACCATTCGGTCCATTTCTCATTGGAAGACCGAGACCCCATTGGTGATGCCGAAGGGAACCCTGAGGAAGTGGTAGAGGCGGCCGTCCACCTCAAAGGCAGTGTATTGGCGGTCCTCCGGGCGGATAGGAAGCTGGTGGTACGCGGACTTCAAGTCAACTGTGGAGAAGACTCGATACTGCGCAATCTGGTTGACCATGTCAGATATGCAGGGGAGGGTGTACACATCGAGCTGCGTATACTGGTTGATGGTCTGACTGTAGTCGATGACCATCCGGTGCTTCTCCCCAGTCTTGACGACCACCACTTGGGCTCTCCAGGGGCTGGTACTAGCCTCAATGATCCCCTCTCGTAGGAGTCGCTGGACCTCCGACCTGATAAAGTCCCTGTCCCGGGCACTGTATCGTCTGCTCCTAATAGCGACCGGCTTACAGTCCGGAATGAGGCTAGCGAAGAGCAAGGGTGGGGCGACCTTAAGTGTCGTGAGGCTACAGACAGTGAGGGGGGCCAGGGGTCCACCAAACCTTAAGTAAGGCTTTGATGGTGGCACTGGAAGTCGAGCCCCAGTAATAGGGCAGCGCAGAGATGGGGAAGGACGTAGAGCTTAAAGTTAGTGTACTCTACCCCTTGAGTAAGGGTCGCGACACAGTACCCCCGGAATTTTACTGTATTTCTGGGTCGTGGGTAAAATTGGGAGGGAGCAGCACCTTACCGTATCTGGGTGTATGAAGCTGTCTGTGCTCTCGGAGTCGAAAAGGCAGGCCGTCTCGTGCCCATTGATCCGGACGGTCATCGTAGATTTTGCGAGGTGATGAGGCCGGGACTGGTCGAGCGTGATGGACGCGAGCTTCGGAAGGTGATGGGTAGGCCAGTCAGAGGAGCGGTGGCAGTGTACGACCGGGTGAGCAGGGCTCCCGGGAGGCTGCGGAGAGGTCCCAAGATGGCGGCCCCCATGGGTCGCGCGTGGCTGGTGGCATCGGAGATGGCATCCCCCACGGGTCACGTGTGGCGGGCGAGATCGAAGATGGCGGCGCCCACGGGTCACACACGGCGGGTGGCGTGGCAGCTGGGGGCGACCCCGACAGGCAGCAGGCAGCGCTGCTGGGCCTAGGAATTTTAGGGCGAGATCGGGCCTGGCAGGCTTTCGCAAAGTGGCCCTTCCTCACACACCCGTTGCAAGTCGCGTTCCATGCAGGGCAGCGTTGTCTGGGATGCTTACCATGGCCACAAAAGCAGCACTTCGGGCTTCCGGCAATGGCAGGCTGCTGCGCGGCACAGGCTTGCGCTGCACTCGAGTCGGATGATGGCGGCGCCCATGAGGTCCACGAGGGTGCTGCGCGGTCGGAGGTGTACGCCCCCATATTCTGGAAGGCCACCTCCAGCGAGTTTGAGAGCTGCACTTTCTCTGGGAGGCCGAGTGTACCCCCTTCTAGCAATCGCTGGAAGATGTAGTTCGATTTCATGCCTGCGACATAGGCGTCCCTGATCAACAGCTCCGTGTGTTGGAGAGCCGATACCGCCTGGCAAGCACAATTCCGGCCGAGTACCTGCAAGGCACGCAGGAATTCGGTTAGTGATTCCCCAGGGCGTTGTCGCCTCGTGGCAAGAAGGTGCTTAGCATACACCTCTTTTACAGACTTTACATATTGTCCCTTCAGCAGCATTATCACCTCCGTATGTTCTGGTCGTGCCCGGCATTGGATGGGTTTTGGAGGGGTTTCACGAGGACTATGTCCAAGGTGGTGAAAGTCCAGGTCAAGCCGAGATGGGGGTTGGCACTATTTGGGGTATCGGACGAGCCGGGAGTGCAGGACGTGAAAGAAGCCGGTATCCTGGCCTTTGCGTCCCTGGTAGCCCGGCGGAGGATCTTGCTATTATGGAAGGACGCGAAGCCCCACAGTGTGGAAGCCTGGATAAATGACATGGCAGGGTTCATTAAACTGGAGAGGATAAAGTTTGCCTTACGAGGGTCTGTGCAGGGGTTCTTCAGGCGGTGGCAACCGTTCCTAGACTATCTCGCGGAGCGTTAGGAGGAGGTCAGCAGCAGCAGCAACCCAAGGGTGTGGGGGGGGTCTCTTTCGGGGGGGGAATTCGGGTGGGTGGGGGGAGCTTCCCTACGAGTACCTTTGAATGTCATACGGGGGCTACTGTATATGGGGAAACCCAATGTAAAAGTTTTGTATAATTTTTGCGTTTCTTTCTTTTGTTATTGGGGGGGGTTTGTTAAAAATGTTGTTGGAAAATTTGAATAAACACATTTTAAAAAAAGCTGTACACAGGAAAACAGGCATTGGAGAAATACGCCGCATTTGACTGTATCAAAGATTGCAGAAAAGATGAAAAATCTAATACAGTACAGTCTCAAATACAATCTAATTTGTTACTTTTGTGCAATGGTGTAGGTCAAATCTGATTAGAGAGATTCATAGAGGACTTTCAGGAAAAGTCGGCATGTATTTGAGAGCTGACATTGGGCGAGATTCTCCACTCCCGCGCCGGTTGGGAGAATCGCCTGGGCCGCCAAAATTTCCCGGGACGCCGGACCGACCCCCTCCCACGATTCTCCCAAGCGGCGGGAACGGCCCGGTCGAGTTCCGCGGGCCGCAGTCCGGAGAATCGCCGGGGACACCCAAAAAGGCGATTCTCCGGCACCCCCGCTATTCTCAGGCCCGGATGGGCCGAGCGGCCAGGCCAAAACGGCGGGTTCCCCCCGGCGCCGTCCACACCAGGTCGCTGCCGTCGGGAACAGCGCGCGAACGCTGGGGGGGGCCTGCGGGGGGGGGGGCGAGGGGGGACCCTGCACCGGGGGTACCTCAAATGTGGGGTGGCCCGCGATCGGTGCCCACCGATCGTCGGGCCGTCCTCTCTGAAGGAGGACCTCCTTCCTTCCGCGGCCCCGCAAGATCAGTCCGCCATCTTCTTGCGGGGCGGACTTAGAGAGGACGGCAACCACGCATGCGTGGGCTGGCGCCGGCCAACCCGCGCATGCGCGGGTGACGGCAGTTATGCGGCGCCGGCCGCGTCATCTATGCGGCGGCGCCTTTACGCGGCGAGAAGGCCTGGCGCGTGTAGATGATGCGGCCCCGATCCTAGCCCACCTCGACGGCGTTCACGACGGCGCGGCCACTTCGGCGCGGGAGTGGAGAATCCCGCCCAATATGTTCAAGCATTTTGAAGAGAGAAAGGGAGGCTGGAGATGGAATGATAAGTTTTCAAGGAAAGTCAGTCCAAGTGTGGGAGAGGGAACCATTTATAATGAGGGTCACAGAGGAAAATTGGTCAGCAAGCAGCTTATTTGAGGGTGGCATGGTGGCACAGCGGTTAGCACTGCTGCCTCACAGCTCCAGGATCCCGGGTTCAATTCCAGGCTCGGGTGACTGTCTGCGTGGAGTTTGCACTTTCTCCCCGTGTCTGCGTGGGTTTAGTCCGCGTGCTCCGGTTTCTTCCCACAGTCCAAAGATGTGCAGGTTTCGTGGATTGGCCATGCCAAATTGCCCCTTCGTGTCCAAAAAGGTTAGGTGGGTTACTGGGTTACGGGGTTAGGGTGGATGCGTGGTCTTAAGTAGGGTGCTCTTTCCAAGGGCCGGCGCAGACTCAATGGGCTGATTGGCCTCCTTCTGCACTGTAAATTCTATGATTCTATGATTTGGAATGAGATCGAGGGAGTAGGAGCTGGCTCCAAGGTCGAGTTGAGCTTGGAGGGCATGGGTGAAGATTGGTGAGAAACTAGAAAAAGACATGAGTTGTGTTAAGCCGTGAGGGGACATTTGACTTGAAAGGAAATTTTGTGGGAAGGTTGAACCCATGGCAGTAAGACAAGTTTTTTGCTAGTGATAGCAACAAAGAATACATGAGCTCCTCACAGCTGCTTTTGGAGATGAAGGGCAGTGCAGAGGGGTTAAGGAGATCGATGTCAGTGAAGAAAAGAAGCCTGGAGTTACTTTTGTCCTCCGGGTTGATCCTGGAGTCTTTTCAGAGGAGAGGGAGGCTCCATTGTCCTTGATGTGGTCCAGCCAGATCTGTAATGGGTAGTTAATGAAATGAAATGAATTAAAATCGCTTATTGTCACAAGTAGGCTTCAAATGAAGTTACTGTGAAAAGCCCCTAGTCGCCACATTCCGACGCCTGTTCGGGGAGGCTGGTACGGAAAATCAGTCATTGTAGACAGAGATAAAATATAAGGGGATCTGGTATTTGCCAATCACCGGAGATTTGTGTATAATTGTTGAAGACGTTGAAAGCTTGAAAAGAATCACCGAGGTAAGGTTCGAACATTATTGCACATTAACACACGATCAATTGCACAGAGACGAGAGTTGAATACAACTGAGGCTTTATTACTCTAAGATGTGTGGCCTCCTACAGCAGCTGGCGAAATGGCTGCTGTATAGGGAGCTCACATATTTATACTCTGCCTACTGGGAGGAGCCAGCAGGCAGGGGCTACCCCCGTACCTGTAGTACAGGGTCTTACCACACACCTCATAATATATACAACACGAAGTCTTACAACACCAGGTTAAAGTCCAACAGGTTTGTTTCAATGTCACTAGCTTTCGGAGCGCTGCTCCTTCCTCAGGTGAATGAAGAGGTATGTTCCAGAAACACATATATAGACAAATTCAAAGATGCCAAACAATGCTTGGAATGCGACCATTAGCAGGTGATTAAATTTTTACAGATCCAGAGATGGGGTAACCCCAGGTTAAAGAGGTTTGAATTGCATCAAGCCAGGACAGTTGGTAGGATTTCGCAGGCCAGATGGTGGGGGATGAATGTAATGTGACATGAATCCCAGGTCCCGGTTGAGGCCGCACTCATGTGTGCGGAACTTGGCTATAAGTTTCTGCTCGGCGATTCTGCGTTGTTGCGCGTCCTGAAGGCCGCCTTGGAGAACGCTTACCCGGAGATCAGAGGCTGAATGCCCTTGACTGCTGAAGTGTTCGCCGACTGGAAGGGAACATTCCTGCCTGGTGATTGTTGCGCGATGTCCGTTCATTCGTTGTCGCAACGTCTGCATGGTCTCGCCAATGTACCACGCTTCGGGACATCCTTTCCTGCAGCGTATGAGGTAGACAACGTTGGCCGAGTCGCACGAGTACGTACCACGTATATATACAACAGTGGTGATTACCACATTCACCCCCTGTTAAAATTGAGTCCAGCGGCGGTAGTGGAGAACTATACACAGAGCAAGTTTAAAAATATTTTTTTCTGAAGTCCAGTACAAGGTGGTTTGATAGTCCCGAACCAATTATAGATTTAGCCGGTCCGGGGCCTTGATGTGGCGTTGGGAGCAACGCAGTGGTGGCGGCGATTCCGGTGTTGGTCTGGTCCTTGGTGACTCCGGGAGCATGCCGTAATCCACTTCATCCTCGGGCGTGGGCAGGGGGAGGACGGATGGTCCTGGGGGATTGCTGCTGGGTGCGCTGGGGGAGGGGGGTGTGGAGCCGGGCCAGAGGGGTGTGTGTGTGTGTGGAACCTGCTGGTGCCAGGTCCCTGAGGGAGACAGTATCCTGGTGGCCGTCGGGGTACGCTACGTAGCCATACTGGGGGTTAGCGTGGAGTAACTGCACCCTTTCAACCAACGGGTCCGCCTTGTGGAGTCGGACGTGCCTACGGAGAAGTACAGGTCCTGGAGCTGAGAGCCAGGTCGGGAGCGACACCCCGGATGTGGACTTCCTGGGGAAGCAAAAAAGACGTTCATGGGGTGTGTTGTTAGTGGCGGTGCACAGTAGCGACCGAATGGAGTGCAGTGCATCGGGGAGGTCCTCCTGCCAGTGGGAGGCCAGGAGATTTCTGGACCGTGGGGCCAGTTGGACGGCCCTCCAGACCGTCCCGTTCTCCCTCTCCACCTGCCCATTTCCCCGGGGCTTATAGCTGGTCGTCCTGCTGGAGGCGATACCCCTGCTGAGCAGGAACTGACGCAGCTTATCACTCATGAATGAGGATCCCCTGTCACTGTGGATGTCAGCGGGGAAGCCGAACAGAGCGAAGATTGTGTTGAGGGCTTTGATGACGGTGGCAGACGTCATGTCAGGGCATGGGATGGCGAAGGGGAATCTGGAGTACTCATCGACCACACTGAGGAAATACGTGTTACGGTCGGTGGAGCGGAAGGGCCCTTTGAAATCCACGCTGAGGCATTCAAAGGGGCGGGAGGCCTTCACCAGGCGCGTGTGGTCCAGCTGGTAGAAGTGCAGTTTGCACTCCGCACAGACCTGGCAGTCCCTTGTGATTGCCCTGACTTCCTTGACGGAGTAGGGCAGATTGCGGGCCTTTATGAAATGGTACAACCGTGTGACTCCTGGGTGACAAAGGTTGTCGTGCAGGGTCCGGAGTCGGTCTACCTGTGCGCTGGCACATGTACCTCGGGATAGGGCATCTGGGGGCTCGTTGAGCTTGCCGGGGCGATACAAAATCTCGTAGTTGTAGGTGGAGAGCTCGATCCTCCACCTCAAAATTTTATAATTTTTGATCTTGCCCCACTGTGTGTTATTGAACATGAAGGCTACCGACCGTTGGTCAGTGAGGAGAGTGAATCTCCTGCTGGCCAGGTGATGCCTCCAATGCCGCACAGCTTCAACGATAGCTTGGGCCTCCTTCTCGACGGAGGAGTGCCGAATTTCGGAGGCATGAAGGGTGCGGGAAAAGAATGCCACGGGCCTGCCTGCCTGATTGAGGGTGGCGGCCAGGGCGACGTCTGATGCGTCGCTCTCCACTTGAAAGGGCAGCATCTCGTCTACTGCGTGCATCGCGGCCTTGGCGATATCGGCTCTAATACGATTGAAGGCCTGTTGAGCCTCGGCCGTCAGGGGGAAAAGGGTGGACTGGATGAGTGGACGGGCCTTGTCCACGTAGTTTGGGACCCACTGGGCGTAGTATGAAAAGAACACCAGGCAGCGTTTGAGGGCCTTTGGGCAGTGGGGAAGGGGGAGTTCCATGAGGGGGCGCATGCGGTCGGGATCGGACCCCAGATCTCCGTTCTGGACCACATAGCCGAGGATGGCTAAGCGGTTATAGGTGAGGTTTAGGAGAGTGGTGGTGTGGAGAAATTTGGCAAGGTTGGCATCACGGTCCTGCTGATCGTGGCTGCAGATGGTGACATTGTCTAGGTACGGGAAGGTAGCCCGCAACCCGTACCGGTCGACCATTCGGTCCATCTCCCTTAGGAAGACCGAGGCCCCGTTGGTGACGCCAAAGGGAACCCTGAGAAAATGGTAGAGGCGGCCATCTGCTTCGAAGGCAGTGTATGGGCGGTCCGCCTTACGGATGGGGAGCTGGTGGTAGGCGGATTTGAGGTCTACAGTTGAGAAGACCCGGTACTGTGCAATCTGATTGGCCATATCAGATATGTGTGGGAGAGGGTACGCGTCGAGCTGCATGTACCTATTGATGGTCTGGCTGTAATCCACGACCATTCTGTGTTTCTCCCCAGTTTACACCACTACACCTGGGCTCTCCAGGGGCTGTTGCTGGCCTCGATGATGCCTTCCCGTAGCAGCCGCTGGACCCCGGACCTGATGAAGGTCCTGTCCTGGGTGCTGTACCGTCTGCTCCTGGTGGCGACGGGTTTGCAATCCGGGGTTAGGTTTGCGAATAGGGAAGGTGGGTCGACCTTTAGGGTCGCGAGGCCGCACACAGTAAGGGGTGATAGGGGCCCGCCGAATTTCAAGGTTAGGCTCTGGAGGTTACACTGGAAGTCCAGGCCGAGTAGCAGGGCAGCGCAGAGGTTGGGGAGGATGTAGAGGCGGAAGCCGCTGAATTCTACGCCCTGGACCGTGATTGTGACTATACAGTACCCCCGGATCGCCACAGAGTGGGATCCGGAGGCCAGGGAGATTCTTTGATTGCCGGGGTGTACCGCAAGGGAGCAGCGCCTTACTGTATCTGGATGGATGAAGCTTTCGGTGCTCCCGGAGTCCAGCAGGCAAGAGGTCTCATGCCCGTCGATCTTCACGCTTGTCGAGGCGGTGGCTAGATTGTGCGGGCGAGACTGATCGATCGTGACCGAGGCGAGTCGTGGCTGGTCGTCGCTGGTGTTGAACGATGGGGTGGCCGGGGGGCACGGGTCCTGGAACAATGGCGGTGCCCATGTGCAGTGGGGAAGACAAGATGATCTGATGATCTTGGGGTGGACATGATGGTGGCGCCCACGGGCCGCACGTTGCAGGGGTTGAAAAAGATGGCGGCGCCCATGGGCCGCACATGGTCCGAGACGAGGAAGATGGCGGCGCCCACTGGCCGCGCGTGGTCTGATGGGGAGAAGATGGCGGCGCCCACTGGCCACGCGTGGTCCGGGGAGGTGAAGATGGTGGCGCCCATTGTCCGTATGTGAGGGGGGTCGGGGCGATAGCGGCGACTGAGCGGGCCTGGCACACCGCAGCGAAGTGCCCCTTCTTGCCGCAGGCCTTGCAAAGGGCGATGCGGGCCAGGCAGCGTTGGCGGGGGTGTTTCTGTTGCCCGCAGAAGTAACATCGGGGGCCCCCGGGGTTGGCTGGCTGGTGCGTGGCACAGGTGTATTGACTGGGTGAGGCCCCCAGTGGGGCGGCCGTCTGCAGAGTCCATGATGTGTAGGAGGGGTGGGCCGCGCGGCTGGGGGTGTAGACCTGAAAATTGCGCGAGGCGACCGTCATCGATAGTGCCAGTTTTTTTGTTGCTGTGAGGTCGAGCGTGGCCCCCTCTAAAAGTCGCTGGTATATGAGGTCTGACCCTATCCCCGTAACGAAGGCGTCCCGCTTGAGGAGGTTCGAATGTGGCCGTGACGGCCTGACAGTCACAGACTTTAACCAGAGGAATTAAAGCACGGCAGAAATCTTCTACGGACTCACCAGGGAGTTGACTGCGAGTAGAGAGTACGTGTCTGGCAAAGAGCGTGTTCATCTACTCTCAGTAGCACCATGGCTTCGGCATAGTTAGGCGCATCCTGGATAAGAGGAAAGATGTTGGAGCTCAGCCCCGAGTAGAGTATCTGGATCTTCTGAGCTTCCGGGATTGGGTATGGTGCAGACCTGATGTAAGCATCAAAACAAGCTAGCCAAGTGTTGAAAGTCCTTTTTGGTGTCGCTTGATTGCAGATCCAGCTGCAGGCGATCCGGCTTGATGCGGAGGTCCATCTTCTGAAAATCTTAGAGTCATAAATTGATGCACGATCAATTGCACAGAGACGAGAGTTGAATACAACTGAGGCTTTATTACTCTAAGATGTGTGGCCTCCTACAGCAGCTGGCGAAATGACTGCTGTATAGGGAGCACGCATATTTATACTCCGCATACTGGGTGGAGCCAGCAGGCAGGGACTAACTCCGTACCTGTAGTACAGGGCCTTACCACACATCTCCTAATATATACAACAGTGGTGATTACCACATACGTAACAGCACAAGGCACATGTGGGAACGAAGGGACATCTTGGTTGTTATGGATGGGTTAGATTTTCTACCCATTCATAGTCAATGTATGACAAATCTTGCTATCCAAATGGAATAGTGTGGCTGTGCTTTCCATCTGTATTCTTTATATAAAACAAGGAGACTCAAGTGATCCTGTGGGCACATGCAAAGAACGATCTTCACAATATCATCCATACTAGCAATAAACAATTACAGTAAGTGGATAGTAATGTGAGTGAAGAAACACATGGTGAAGCACAAAGCATTGGTGCTGAAGGCTGATGAGGTTGTTGCAGATATGGTGTAGTTCCAGAATCCATTGACTCACTGACCATCTTGAGTTGTTACAAGTTGTAGCGCACAATGACTTACGCGAGACGAGAAGTGATGTAGTCGATCTAGGCTTTATTAAGCGAGACTTGTCCCCAGCAGCTCAGCAACAGAATGAGGCTGCGGGAAGAAGCTCGGGCTCTTATACTCCGCCTTCAGGGGGTGCCAGACGTCGGCAGATCCAACCAGGACCCGGGACCAGTCAGCCAATAGCCTCTCGGCTTCACAGGTACCACATTACCCCTAATAGATACCACCACACAAGTAACAGAGGATCTCAGAACAACTGGTCCAAATTGAACAGCTCGACAGACAATAATGGAAGCATCACTGACAGATAACATCAATGTTGCTGTGTGCATGCTTTGGGGTCTAAAGCTCTGAGAAGCAATAATGGCCTGGCCCACTTCATGTCAAGAGTTACAGATTACCTCAAGAGAGTGATTCATAGAACTCATGGATACCCAGTAGTTCTATAGTCAGAAATCAACGGGAATTATGAAATAAAATGCAGTCGTGTCACACACGCTGATATACTGAAGCATGTCAAGTGACCTTCACTGATATTCGAAAACAGTGAACCACAATGTCTCCAAATAAGGAGATGCATGACACAAATATCAAGTTTAGATACAGCCTATGAGACTTTTCTTAATCCCGTGCAACTTTCCAGATACCTGAGCAGCCCCCCCCCCCAGTTCACCTCTTCAGAATCACACGTTTGTTACAGTGCAGAAGGAGGCCATTTGGCACTGTGCACTGACTCTCCAAATGAGCATTTCACTTAGTGGCATTTTCCTGCCTTACCCGACACATTCTTCCTTTTCAGATAACAGTCTAATACCCTTTTGAATACCTCTACTGAACCTACCTCTATCACATGGTCAGGCAGTGCATTGCAAACCATGACTACTTGCTGTGAAAAAGTTTTGATTATGGGAATAAAAACACAAGAGGTGTACAGATGTTTATGACTCCCAAGGAGTTGGGAAAACAGAAAAACACATTGACCCAGACTCAAACACTGGAAGTTCAGTTACTTTTAATAGCTTGGAACCTTCATTCCTTGATTGTTTAAAAATGCGGTGGCACAGTGGTTAACACTTCTACCTCATGACGCCGAGGTCCCAGGTTCGATCCTGGCTCTGGGTCACTGTCTGTGTGGAGTTTGCACATTCTCCCAGTGTTTGCGTGGGTTTCGCCCCCACAGCCCACAGATGTGCAGGATAGGTGGATTGGTCACGCTAAATTGCCCCTTAATTGGAAAAAATGAATTAAAAGAAAAATGAAAGCCAATTGTTCAATGGTAAAGATAAAATAATTTTTGCAGTTTTCAACAAATATAAAAGACTGAAGTAACGAGCAGTTCCACAACTGTACATATTCCACAGAGTGGGAATTAGGTCACTGTATTAATTCATTAATCCAACCCTCTGGTAGTGGCTGATTTTCTCCTGGTAGTGACATCGCATTAATGTTCTCTGGAGGCAGGCTCTTCTCATCCAAGCCTATGATGAGACTTCAATCCTGTGATTGTGGAATAACCAAGCATTTGAAGCATTGTGTTACTAGCTAAATGCCATTCAATGAGGGCCCTCATCCACCCATGTTCCGAGTTGCTTCTGTTCTATACGAGGTGTGAGTTACACAAAGGCATCCTTATTCTTGATTACGAACATTGCTCACATCTCTGAGGAGACAAACATTCTTCCTTCTCACCCCTTAAAAGGGCTATGTTGTGTTTGATTACCTCTGTATGAAACCATCACCTGTAACCCTGCAATCAGTGTACATTATTTTAATACTTTTTCTAAGTTGATGCATCCTGCTGTGGGATTTGTCATGATATACATCAGCATATCATGATGCAATCACACACACACTGACACACTGATGGATATACAGTAGGACCAACCAGCATACACAACATCGCAGCCAATCACCAGTGAGAGCACACGCACTATAAAGACAGGGGACACCAGAGTTCCCGTGGATCCTAGCAGCAGCCAGCTCAGAGCACAGAGCTCACAGCCTGCCTCTCAGACATTCACCATGTGCTGAGTGCCTCACCTAGATAGTGATAGGACAGGGTCCACAGATAAGCTGGTAATGCACGTACCCAAGCTTACAGTATGTTATTACAGTTGAGTTGTTAATAAAATACAGTTACACCATCTCCAGCCGTGTTGACCTGTTTGTAGACCAGAACACCCAACACGACATGGTTCCAGGAGTGGATGCGTACTAGCCCCTGTGAGACCTACCTGCAACCTATCAGCAATCCGCCATCCTGCAGCATGGAGAACATCAACCCGCCGCCGCCGCTACGCATCGCTGGCAATCTCGGGGTGAATTGGAAGCTTTTGAAACAGCGCTTCCAGCTCTTCCTAGAGGCCACAGACAGGAAGAATGCATCGGACACCAGGAAGATTGCCCTTCATCTCCCCACAGCAGGGCAACACGCCATCCACATCTTTAACTCCCTTACATTCGCGGACGGCGAGGACAAAACCAAATACAAGACGGTGCTCCTAAAATTTGATGAACACTTCAGCGTTCATCAAAGCTTCGAAAGGTACCTGTTCCAGCAGCGCCTGCAGGGTAAGGACGAGCCTTTCCAGTCTTATTTAACGCACCTCCGCATCCTCGCACAGTCCTGCAGCTATGGGCCAAACTCTGACTCCATGATACGCGACCAGATAGTTTTCAGGGTCATGTCGGACACCCTGCGCCAGCAGCTCCTTAAAATCAAGCAACTCACCCTAGCGACGGCCATCGAGACCTGCGTCCTGCATGAGAACGCCACCAGCCGGTACTCACACATCCAGGCGGCTGAAACGGTGCGGCAGGGGCCCCACAGGGCGGAGTGGGTCCAGACGATCGATTGCCTCCTGGCCTGTGCCCGGAGGAGGGCGGCCGTTTTGCGCGCTTTCCGAGGCCTCCCGCGCTTGTACGCACCAAAAGAGGGGACGTTGATGCGGACGAACGCGATACGCAGGCGCGCACTAAGCAAGACCACACCGCGCATGCTCGGTGGCGCAACAAACGCACTAACATCATGACGTGCGGCAACTGTGGCTCCACCCATTTAAAGCGGCAATGTCCGCGGAGCCAAAGCGCGACAATGCCTACTCTGTGGCAGGCTTGGTCACTATGCTGCCTGCTGTCGAGCAGCCCAGCCTAACAACTCGCAACAGTTTAACCAGCCTCGCAGAAATGTTCAGGCAATTCTACCCATGTTCACCGAGTCCGATCCTGACATCATACAGACCAGTGACATGAGGACAAGGAGCCTTTCCGCATTGCTGTCATCGACAAGAACAATCTGTCCCCGAGTCAAACGCACCAGCCGCTGTCGGTGCACAGCATTGATCCGGACGACGAGTGGTGTGCCACCCTGACGGTCAACCCAAATTTGTCGCCCACCCCAAAGACTTGATTTATAAACCTTGCACTATTGGACTCACTGACTTGTTCTGCCGTACTGTTTAAGAGTTTTTCATCGTTTGTTAATAGCATTTGTTTCGTTCTTGGTGTAACATAGTTTTCCTCTGCACCTGGCACCTTCCCGTGTATATAGTATAGCCACATGTACATATTGATGTAAATAATGCACACACATGATCAGACACACTCACTACACTTTATTTATTCTCATGTAGGCACATATTCTTTGCAAAAAGGGGGGATGTCATGATATACATCAGCATATCATGGTGCAATCACACACACACTGACTGATGGACATACAGTAGGATCAACCAGCATACAAAATATCGCAGCCAATCACCAGTGAGAGCACACGCACTATAAAGACAGGGGACACCAGAGTTCCCGTGGATCCTAGCAGCAGCCAGCTCAGAGCACAGAGCTCACAGCCTGCCTCTCAGATATTCACCATGTGCTGAGTGCCTCACCTAGATAGTGATAGGACAGGGTCCACAGATAAGCTGGTAATGCACGTACCCAAGCTTACAGTATGTTATTACAGTTGAGTTGTTAATGAAATAGAGTTACACCATCTCCAGCCGTGTTGACCTGTTTGTAGACCAGAACACCCAACACAACAGGATTGTGGGTAGACACATAAATGATAGCACGGACACAAGTCATGACGCCTTGTATCTTGAAGAAAACACAAAGCTGGAAAACATTATCTGCCTCTGTAGATGAGTTATTATTGCTAAACTATCGAGGTTGAAAGAGAGTTTCAGTTACCTCCTCATCAAATTGTTACATTGAAAAGCAGTTGAATCCAGTAACCCTTTCTGATTTATTTTCTTTATTTCTGGGACTTGAGCATTGCTGGAAAGGCCAGCGTTTGTTGCCCATCCCTAATTGCCCCGATTAGTTTATAGTAGTGAGCCACAGTCTTAAACTGCTGTAATCCATCTGGTGTAGGTACTCCAGATGGATTTTGACAAACGGGGACCTGGTGAAGAGAATCCGCTGGGGTGCACAGGTAACGACAGCCCCTGGGGGGGGAGAGGGGAGGGGGGAGGGTATTGTGCCAGGGCAATACCCTGGCACAGCCACTGACATTGTGTGGGCACTGCCCACTGCTGCTTCTTCAGGGGGTACTGCTGGAGGGTGGTATTTCTCCGTGTCCCTGAGGCAGACCAATTTCCTTATTTTTATCATGTTTAGAACTTTTGAAGGCTGATGTTGCTGGTGGGGTGGACTCTAATGTTGTGGAATGTGTCTTCAGGATTTTTTTTGATCAAGTGTCTAAAGATATGGTGGGATGGTTAGCAGTTTCAACTTCATAGGGGTGCATATCTCCAAAAATCTGTCCTGGTCCACCCACATCGACGCTACCACCAAGAAAGCACAACAGCGCCTATACTTCCTCAGTAAAGTAAGGAAATTCGGCATGTCCACATAAACCCTTACCAATTTTTACAGATGCACCATAGAAAGCATCCTATCGGGCTGCATCACAGCCTGATATGGCAACTGCTCGGCCCAGGCCCGCAAGAAACTTCAGAGAGTCGTGAACACCGCCCAGACCATCACACAAACCTGCCTCCCATCCATTGACTCCACCCAAACCTCCCGCTGCCTGGGGAAAGCGGGCAGCATAATCAAAGACCCCTCCCACCCGGCTTACTCACTCTTCCAACTTCTTCCATCGGGCAGGAGATACAGAAGTCTGAGAACACGCACAAACAGACTGAAAAACAGCTTCTTCCCCACTGTTATCAGACTCCTAAATGACCCTCTTATGGACTGACCTCATTAACACTACACCCTGTATGCTTCATCTGATGCCAGTGCTTATGTAGTTACATTGCCTTGTGTTGCCCTATTATGTATTTTCTTTTATTCCCTTTTCTTCCCATGTACTTAATGGTCTGTTGAGCTGCTCGCAGAAAAATACTTTTCACTGTACCTCAGTACACGTGACAATAAACAAATCCAATCCAATCCAATCCAATCTGACAAGTGGCATTGGAGCCGGTGGGGTACACACCACTTTTCCCACCTGAGTTGACACTTAGTTAAAAAAAGGGTAGATTCGGCCCAGAGTGTTGTTAGAGGGCTCCAGGATTTGACACAGTGACAGTAAAGGAATGTACATATAGTTCCAAGTCAGGAATCGCACCAACTTTGAGGGGAACCTGGATATGTTCCCATGCGTCTGCTGCCCTTGTTCTTCTAGGTGACAGAGATAGTGGGTTTGGAAAGTGCTATTGAAAGAATGCCTGAAAGAATCCTGTGGCATCAAAGTTCAGCATAGTCGTGGGGCTGGATTCTTTGTTTTTGGGACTATGTCCCCACGCCATCGTATAAACTGGGCCACATATTCCTAGCCCTGCAGGAGGCTAGCAAGGGAACCAGCATAAATCTAGCAGCTTTTGCTGCAGATACGGGCCCCCGCACCTCCAGGTAGGAGGAGATGCATGCGCACAGCGGCGGCCTCCAGCGGCTGTGCCATGCTCCATGGCGGACTCAGACCACGGAGCTAGACCCTGAACATAGTACCCCTGATCGGCCGCACGCCCAACCCTGACCGCCTGCCCAAACATTGCCCGGCTACGTATAAGGCCCGCACTGCCCTCCGATCGGCCCACCCAGGCCAGGGTGGCCGTGGACTGAGTCCGCAGCCGCCACGTTAGTATCCCGGCCGGTAGGACCATGTTAGATCCACGACGTCGGGGTTTCGGCTGGTCGGGGGCGGAGCAATGGCCGCAGGTAGCTGATATGCGGCGCGGCATACTCTCCGAGTACGCTGCTTTTCGGGGCCCGGAGAATCGGGGAACCGACGCCAGTCCTGATTTTGTGCGCCAAAATGGATTCTCCGCGCTGGCGCCGGCTGCGATTTTGGTGTTGGGGTGCGGAGAATCCAGCCCGTGACCTTCACTGCCATTGGAGAGCTTCCTCCTTCTGGAGGAAGAGAGTATTGGTATGGCTGCTGGATCTGTCCTCTGTGCCATGCAGAAATCTCTTTTGCTTTGTACATGTTGTGAAAATTAGGCCTACCTCAGCTGTATCAAGGCTTATGAAAGTCATTTGGTTTGATTTTGAAGGTCTTTGGTGAGTTGGTGCTTCTATTCAGAGAAGGCACAGAAGGCAGAGAATCTGTTCAGTTGTACACAACATCTCTTCAAGAGGTAAGGGGGCCGTGACTGCACTACCTCTGCCACACAACAGCAGAACATCAAATGGAGAGGAAAATGGGTTGATAAGATGGAAAACAAGAGATTCATTGTAACACTATTGCAGGTTGCACCTCATGTTAAAAAGCAGGATGAGGGTGAGGTGACAGTTGGTAAAGGGCATAAGGCAGGAACATACTGTTATCCCGAATGTTCCTGGTGGCACCGGATGCAATGGAGTTCTGTTGCAACTGGCCACGTGACGAGGAGCACTGTCTGCTCCTTGGGGATCGAGTGATGGAGGCATGCCTATCCTCCAGAGGTTCTGCTCTCCTCCCTTCTTTTGTATGGCATTCTTGCAGGACAAATTGGCAGCGAGTGTGCTGACTGTGTTTATGTATGGTGTGCCTGCCATAGCCAAAAGGCTGCGATATGCTGGGAGGCTGCAAGAGGTGGTTGTGAGGCTCATATCATTAGAAGGTGTGTAAGTGAGAGGTTAAGAATCTTAACGTAGGCTTCAATTCTTACTGCTCAAGACTGTCAACAGGTGAGTGATAACGGTGTGGTGCATTGAGCTGTATGAGAGGTTGGTAGTGTGTGGATAGGAGATATCCTGTAAACCAGGGTTCCAAGTTCGAGTCCCGGCTTGGGTCACTGTCTGTATGTAGTGTACATGTTTTCCCTGTATCTGCGTGGGTTTCCTCCGGGTGCTCCGGTTTCTTCCCACAAGTCTGGAAAGACATGCTGTTAGGTCATCTGGATATTCTGAATTCTCCCTCTGTGTACCTGAACAGGCACCAGAATGTGGCAACAAGGGGCTTTTCACAGTACCTTCATTGCAGTGTTAATGTAAGCCTACTTGTAACAATAAAGTTTATTATTATCATTAAAGATGCTTTTGTTGGCTTTGACCACCCATGTGAGGTTATTGAATTCTTTGCAGCGCAGTGGCTATTTTCTTGGCCAAACTCCTTCAATTAACCTCCCTGGCCACCTGCTCCCATTCACTTTAGGGTTCCTTCAAAGCCTCCATGTCTTTTCTCCTGTTGACCTCCATGATTCTATGAACCTGGGAATCTTCTCTCTGTCCTGTTGCTCCATGCGGATTATTTCGTCTTGCAACCTATTGCAATAGTGGTAGTCAGCAGCAGCTCCCTATCATGTTAGACAAGCTTCCGTTCAAGAGGGGCAATCTGCCTTTAAGGACTGGAACATGTGCTATACGTGCATGCTGTTAGGAGCCCTGTTGAGTGTGCAGCCAGCCAGCAGCGTGGATCTTTACTCAGTTGCACACAACAATCAGGCAAATGAGGAGGCAGCATGAAGTTGGTGGGCTGCTTGCTTCAACGGGACTGGGCGTGGGAGCATCAGGAATTGCGACGCCCACTTCCGAAGCTGGGCACAGATAAATGTTTAGCCCTTGCTTTGTTTTAACCAGTCTTGCCTAACTATTTCCAAAAAATCATTTTTTGCTAAATAGAACTACGAAATTTAGCTCAGCAGATTGCAGAAAAAAGAGTATTTTTACATTGCTGCTAGGTTCTGTAATGCAAAGTAGAGTTATTATTAGTCAGAGGATAATTGGTTTATTTGTCACAAACACGTAATTATCCCAGAAGTCACATGACTGTTAGCCTATTGCAGGTCTTTGAAATTCTGGCCTTGCAAACAGCTAGGTGCGAGATCAGCAGAGTACGTTTAATTGCATAAAGTAAAAACAGAGTAAATCAAACATCCCTTGGATGAATCATGGTGACCATGCCTATTGTGTTGATTCCTTGAGATTAATTTGAGCAACCACTGCTAAGCAACAGTCACTGCATAAGCTTACACTGGGCAAGTGTGAAGTAATGCACCATTAGTTCATTCTATTCTGTGTAACTACATTCTTTTAAAACAAAATGAACAATGCACTCACCTTGTAAAGGGTATTGAAATACATATTTTAAAACACCAAAAAATAGATAATATAATAATAGTAATCTTTTATAATAATCCTAATTATTGTCACATGTTGGCTTACATTAACACTGCAATGAAGTTACTGTGAAAATCCCCTAGTCACCACATTCCGCCGCCTGTTCAGGTACACACCGGGAGAATTCAGAATGTCCAATTCACCTAACAGCACATCTTTCGGGACTTGTTGGAGCAAACCGGAGCACCCGGAGGAAACCCACGCAGACACGGGGAGAAGGTGCAGACTCCGCACAGACAGTGGCCCAAGCCGGGAATCGAACCTGGGACCCTGGTGCTGTGAGGCCAACAGTGCTAACCACTGTTCTGCAATAAGCATATGAAACATCATTTAAGAAGAACTAGTAAACCAATATCTAACACATGAGATGACAACTTTGTTACCATTCTCAGCAATTTAGGTAATTCTAACTACTTAATCATACAGCCCAATTTCTTTGTTGATTTAAACTTTATCTATCATAAGGATATACATGAGTCTAACCTCAAATAAGTCCCATCACAATTTGACATTTGAAATGCATACAAACTCCAATACACATGAGCTAATACATCCAAGAGATCAGGAACCTGTTATGATCCCTGTAGGGTCCAATAACTTTAAGAAAAGTGAAAAAAATAACTTGAACATCCAGTGATAGCTAAAAAGAAGACACAATAAGATTTCAAACTTTAAGATTTTAACTGTAACAACCAGAATAAATGCACTATTGGCTAAACACTATGGGTGCAATTCTCCGGAAAAATTTCTAAGTGTGGTAGCGAGCGGGAATTGCCACGAGCTGCCCAATGCTCAGCCCAGCATTAATTCAACATTAATTTGTCCACTTACCGAGGCCTCACGGGCTTCTTGTCGCAAATTAAGGCTCACCAGCTGATTCGCCGGCACTGCACTCGCCATTTGGAGGGCTGCTGGATCCCAGTACCCAGCTGGGTCCCAGCCTGATGCTGAGCCTGTGGTGCAGAGTTACCCAGAGCTGATGGAGATGATAAAGAGCAACCTAGATGTTCAGAGGGAGATGTCAGCGTCACTTCAGCAGATCCATAGCTGCTTGGAGGAGTCCCAGGGGCTAGAGGCGCCGGAGATGGTGCCGGCAATGAGTGGCACTGAGGCATAGTGACCACAGTGGAAAGTCTGGTGCATGACGTCAGCACCAGAAGGGAAGGTGTCCAAGGCATCGCGCAGTCGGTGACGGCCATGGCCGAAGGTGTCCAAGGCATCGCGCAGTCGGTGACGGCCATGGCCGAGGGTCTCGGCAGAATGTCCGACTCGTTGGTGAATGTCACCCAGTACCAGGCCGACCCTGATGAGGTTCTGTTGGACATGTCCTGCTCTCAGCTCGGAATGGCCGAGGCGGTGCAGAGCTTGTCCCGGTCGCTGAGGCGTGGCCTAGTCACTGAGGAGCATCGCTGAGGCCGTCAACACTGTGGTACAGACCATGGGAAACTGCCAGGACTGGCAAAGCCAGATGATGTAGGGGCAGCTGGGGCTTGAACCAGCTGCCCCTCCATCCGAAGGTAAACCTCAGGGCCCTGTGGTCACCGATCGGGAGGAGGAGGCACTGGGTGCCAAGCTGGACCCGTCCCATCGAGTGGGGGTGGTGGCCAGCAGCATCCCCAAGTTCCACCCCTCTAATGAGGCTGCATCTCACAGCCAGCACATGGGAGAGGGCTGTGCATGTGATACCGACAAGTAAGCCGGGGCCCTCCAGCCACAGAAGACGCCCGCCAAGGGACGAGGTAAGCAGCTGGCAGCCTCCACCTCAGATGAGCATCCTGGAGAAACACCTAGGAGAGCAAAGCACATTGAGGATCACTGAGGGCACCAGGGGAGGGGGAAGTGGGTGTTGGGGGGGGTAGGGGGTGGGCGGCACCATCGGGACTGGGATTTGTACAATACATTATACACCTTTTCGCACAACTATTATGATGCCTCTGTCGCCTCCTTCCGCAATGCGGGCTGACTCCCGGATCCTTTGCCTGTCTCTCAGGCAACCCCCCCACCCCTCCCCATGGTGCTGACCTATCCTCTATCCCCAGAACTGTGTCCCACCTGTGTTCGGATGTTGGCTGCTGCATGTGTGTTGTTGCCTCCTACAGTGTTCAGGCACAGTGTCCAGGCATCACGGTCGAATTGGGATGATAGGCAATGACTCCCAAATGCTATATGGCACTCCCGCCCACGTGGCATGAGTGAAGTGCTCACCTATCCTTGATTGCCAATACCCTATTTGGAATAGCCTTCAGCCGCTGATGGATCTGTGCTTTGTTAATATATTTATGTGTCGCCACACTATATGTTAATCTTACAGAACTCGAGACTGAGCTTCTTGGGTGAAGTCAAGTATAGCTTTATTTATGTCCGTTTCAAAGTCTACTGATCAAGTCAAATTTTATGCGAATACAGAATCTAGAAAGTTGTTTGCAAAGCAAAGTAAAAATAGGTTTCAAAGGTTAGGTTAAAGATGAATTCAGAGAGAGAGAGAGAGAGCTTAAAGACAAATTTTTGGAGAGAGCAAAAAAGGTTCTCTCTTGGTCTCATAAGGAAATCATAATCTTTTTAGGCTCTGTCCCCTTTCTGTGATTGGATTAAAATAACTATAATTCATCTAATTGACCTAAATGTCTGACCATCAAGTTTTAAGAGATAATATGGCATGGGAAAGCTTCTCGATGTTTCCATAGTATGGTGTGATCGAACCACCTGTTTCCCACCATGTTTTCTAAAACTGGGATGTTTGCCCAGTAATGATAACAATGAGTCTATTCTGCAACATGGATAGTCAGTTTGAGCACTGACTTCCTTATCAGGGGCGGGATTCTCCGACCCCCCGACGGGTCGGAGAATCACCGGGGGGGGCGGCGTGAATCCCACCCCGCCGGCCGCCGAATTCTCCGGCACCGGAGATTCGGCGGGGGCGAGAATCGCGCCGGTTGGCTGGCCCCACCCCCCAGCGATTCTCCGGCGCGCAAAGGGCTGAAGTCCCGCTGCTGTAATGCCGGTCCCACCGGCGTGAATTAAACCACCTCCCTTACTGGCGGGACTAGGCGGTGCGAGCAGGCTCTGGGGTCCTGGGGGGGGGGGGGGGGGGGGCGCGGGGCGATCTGGTCCCGGGGGGTGCCCCCACGGTAGCTTGGCCCGCGATCAGGGCCCACCGATCCGCAGGTGGGCCTGTGCTGTGGGGGCACTCTTTCCCCTCTGCCTCGGCCATCAGCCTCCGCGATTGCCGACGCGGAGGTGACCCGCTCCCCTGCGCATGCGCGGGGATGACGTCAGCAGCTGCTGACGCTCCCGCGCATGCGCTTTGTTCCGCCGGCCGGCGGAGTCCCTTCGGCCCCGGCTGGCGTGGCACCAAAGGCCTTTCCCGCCAGCCAGTGGCGCGCCAACCACTCCGGCAAGGGCCTAGCTGCTAGGAATCCGCACCTTTGGGGCGGCCCGGCGCCGGAGTGGTTCACGCCACTCCATCCCGCCGGGACCCCCCGCCCCGCGGGTAGGGAAGAATCCCGCCCCAGATCTTTTCCCATGCTCTCAGTATTTTCTGCTGTCATGGCTAATATACGATTTTTAATAGTATAATGTCACTAAATTATTTGTTCCCGAAAAGTATGTTTCTTTAAGCTGCGCAGCCTGAGGTTGCAGCAGTCTATGAGGTAATGGGTGGTCATTGGGGCAGACGGGCAGGGACAGAGGTTGCCCCCATGTACACATGATCCAGGGGTTGGCATGGTGGTGCTGCAAGCAGTTGCCCCCCAGTTGCTCCACCACTCTTCCATGAGGCCCACCTCTGCGGAGGGCCCCCACCTCAAGCCGAGAGTCTGCCACACCCCACTGAGCACTGGCATGGCAAGCCCAGCACCCCTGGGCTCTTTGCCCGTGAGCAAAGATGGCTACTCACCACCTCAGCTCCCCACAGAAGCCGTTCCACCAGGTTCATGTTTTTCAAAAGGACTAATTGGCTGCAGCGCACTCGCTGGGAAGGCCCTTGGATAAGGGGTGGTTCTCGTTAATTGTATTGAAATGCGGCTTAAGTGGTGATAATTGGTGATAAGCTCAGATCCCGATTTCACCTACAGGAGTGGGGATGTTGTATCACAAACTGTTTGGAGCCTGGCAAGGATCTCATTTTTGGCCTCTCCTGCCATTCATCGGCCTCGTTACACTTGACCAAGAGTGCAACGAGGCCAGAGAATCGCGCCCCAAGTTTGTAGGCAATGTGGGCGGGATTCTCTCATCCTGGGGCCGGGCCGGAGAATCCCCGCAACCGGCGCGACTCGCGCCACGCCGACGCCGGGACACGATTCTCGGCAGAGCGGAAAATCAGCGCCGGTGTGGTGGGCGCAGTGCCAGTCGGGGGCCGCCCTACGTGGCTCTCCCCCCCCGGCCGATTCTCGGCTCTGGATGGGCTGAGCGGCCGTCGCAAAATACCCAAGTCCCGCCGGCGCTGTTCTAACCTACTCTCACCCCCGCCGGGTCGGAGAATCGCCGGGGGCTGGCGTGAATCCCGCCCCCGCCGGTTGCCGAATTCTCTGGCACCGGAGATTCGGCGGGGGCGGGAATCGCGCCGGTTGGCGGGCCCCTCCCCCGCGATTCTCCGGCCCGGATGGGCCGAAGTCCCGCTGCTAGGATGCCTGTCCCGCCGGCGTGGATTGAACCATCTACCTTACCGGCGGGACAAGGCGGCGCGGGCGAGCTCCGGGGTCCTGGGGGGGCGCGGGGCGATCTGGCCCCGGGGAGTGCCCCCACGGTGGCCTGGCCCACGATTGGGGCCCACCGATCCGCGGGCGGGCCTGTGCCGTGGGGGCACTCTTTTCCTTCCGCCTTCGCCACGGTCTCCACCATGGCGGAGGCGGAAGAGACTCCCTCCACAGTGCATGCGCGGGGATGCCGTGAGCAGCCGCTAATGCTCCCGCACATGCGCCGCCCGGAGATGTCATTTCCGCGCCAGCTGGCGGGGCACCAAAGGCCTTTTCCGCCAGCTGGCAGAGCGGAAATTAGTCCGGCGCCGACCTAGCCCCTCAAGGTTGGGGCTCGGCCCCCAAAGATGCGGAGGATTCCGCACCTTTGGGACGGTGCGATGCCCGACTGATTTGCGCCGTTTTTGGCGCCGGTCGGCGAACATCGCGCCGATACCGGAGAATTTCTCCTGAGCAGTCTAACCACTGTAAACACAAATCACTGGTGTCATTGTCACCAAGTGTGAACACTTTACACCTTTTTCCCAGCAAAACAATCTGGGCTTTCCTTTAATTTTTAAAAGCCCCCTCAACCAGGGTGTTGTCAGGCAGACTTTGAACAGGGTCATATGACCCACTTTGTTTTACAATAAACTAAAGGCAGAGTCCCAAAACCTAATAACAGTAACAAAACAAATCACAAATCGGTAATTTACTTGGAATATCCAAGTCACACAAGTATCAGGTAATAACCATCTCCAACAAAGAATAATCGTATCCCCTTGATATTCAATGGCATTAACATCACTGAATCCCCACTTTCAACATCCTGGGGTTTACCATTGACCAGTAACTGAACTGGACCAGCAATATAAATAATATCACTACAAGAGCAGTTTAAAGGCTGTGACTTCTGTAGTGAGCAACTCCCCTTCTGATTCCCAAAGTATGTGCACCATCTACAAGGCCAAAGTCAGAAATGCGATGGAATACTTTCCACTTGCCTGGATAAATGTAGCTCCAACTAGCTCAGCATCATCTGGGACAAAGCCACCTGCTTGATCAGCAGCCCATTCACCACCTTAAACATTCACTCCCTCCACCACCAGCACATAATAGCAGCAGTGTGTACCATCTACAAGATGCACTGCAGCAACTCAATGAGATTCCATCAACAGCACCTTCCAAATCCGTGACCTCTATCACCTAGAAGGACAGGAAAGCAGGTGCATGGGGAAACCACCACCTGGAGGCTCCCCTCCAAGTCACTCACCATCCTGACTTGGAAATATATCGCCGTCCCGCCACAGTTGCCAGAACTCCCTCCCTGACAGTACTGTGGGTGCACCTACACCACATGGACTGTTCAAGAAGACAGCTCACCGCCACCTTTTCAATGACATTAAGTGATACGGTGACAAAGGTTAACCTAGCCAGCCAGGATCCGTGAAAGAATAAACTGAAACAAAAAATTACTTCAGTTGTCAATAGGAGCCCCCAGGTCAACTTTGAAATCTAGCATCTTCTGTATCTGATCCAATGGCTCAAATCATTTTCTAAATTTAATTTCAAAAATATGTCTTCAATGTACTTATTCCAGCAGTGTTACGGGATGTGCATATCATTAAGTTTCTCATCACAACTGATGATTTCAATATTATAACACATATATGGAAATTATATTTAGTTGAGCATTATACCAACAGAATAATAAAATGTCCTGGTTGAGTTGTTATGACCTGAGGAAAAGTCAATCCATTTGGAATCGTACCTGAAGTTAAATAACAAGAACATTCCAGCCTGCAAAGTTCTCTGACCGAACAACTAAACTTTGGCAAGTCTCAGATTTACTTATCACAACTAGCCAATTGTCAGTACCCTTTGGCACGGTAGCATAGTGGTTAGCACTGTTGCTTCACCGCGCCAAGGCCCCAGGTTCGATTCCCTGCTTGGGTCACTGTTTGTGTGGAGTCTGCATGTTCTCCCCGTGTCTGCGTGGGCTGCCTCCGGGTGCTCCGGTTTCCTCCCTCAAGTCCCGAAAGACGTGCCGTTAGGTAATTTGGACATTCTGAATTCTCCCTCAGTGTACCTGAACAGCCGACGGAATGTGGCGACTAGGAGCTTTTCACAGTATCTTCATTGCAGTGAGCAAGTAAGCCTACTTGTGACAATAACGATTATTATTATTACTGCAGTTGAGATCAGCTACCTCAGCACAGACCAGGAATTGAACTTTTGACCTCTCTGGTTAACATGGGTCAGCTACTCATTGGTTAAATTTATTAAATTTAGGAAACTCTTTTGACATTGTCTTATCGAGTTTAAGGTCAGTGGTATGAGCAGGTTTTACAACAATAGAGACATGGGGGGAAATTACACTTTATAGCAACGCTGTAGCAATGTAGTGTTATTTTTAATGCCACCTGGGATAGGGAAGCAGAACATCAGTTGAACACCCCTCTGAATTACTGCATTCCTTTAGTACTGTGATGGAGTATCAGTCTATATAGAAATATACCCCGGTAGGTATAGAGTAAAGGGTTAACTCTAATAATAGCGGCTGAGCGTGTGCGTAAGAAGCTATGTCATGATGATATTATTCACTGAAGGAAGATGTGTATGAAGCATCTTGGAGAATAGTTCCAGCTATTTCTCAGTCTTACTTAACCTTTGTAAATAGTTAGTATGTAAATACAGACCGTTGTCTCCGGTGAGATCATTTCTAGAGTAAGAAACCGACGAATCCCGAGAGAAATCCGCAATGACGGGATAACAGAGGGTTCAAAGCCACAGCTTTCTCACCTAAAAGTGTAAATGCTATCAACTGAGCTGATGCGACTCATGTGGGGGGGGGGGTATGCCTTCTTGGTGGGAGGTCGGGGGGGGGGGTGTACGCCTTCTTGGTGGGAGGTCAGTTCTACCCGACCTTTGTAGACTCCTGAACACAACTTAAGTTTGTTACAGACTGAAACATGGGCCTCATTACAACTTGTAACATCAAATGGAATTGAGGAAGAAAATATATTTTTATCTTTTAAAGAGAAATGCCATTCATTCCTTTGAAAAACACAGAAAAGGGAACTTTGTGTATTAATCTACCACTTACTTCTAATTCTGGGAAAGCTAACTACATTTCATTCCTCTTAGTACTAACAAACCATTGTGTTAACTTCCCTAGCCTTGTGCAATTATGTTTTTAAAAAGTGAATGGATTTTGTCGTGATCTTTAGGTTTCGATACATACATTAAGTTGATATACTTCAGGTAATTATATTTGTCCCTGTCAAGCTATATTCAGTCTTCTGATATAGTGACTAATAACAGAAATATATATATGATCCCATTTAGAATCATTTTAAAAAATAATTATTTTGCCATTCTTCCAGTCTCATTAAATCTAACACCACAACCTGGTGATGTAGCACCATAACCTGGTGATGCAGCACGACAGCCTGGTGATGTAACCACCATAGCCTGGTGATGCGGCACCATAACCTGGTGATGCAGCACGACAACCTGGTGATGTAACCACCATAACCTGGTGATGTAACACCATAACCTGGAACCTGGTGATGTAGAACTACAACCTAGTGATGTAACACAATAACCTGGTGATGTAGCACCATTACCTGGTGATCACTAAGAACTATAAAAGTATGCAAAAGGGGTAAGAGCAGGGAAAAAGATAGGAGGCGCAATTCTCCAGAAAGATTTCCAAGTGTTGTAGTGAGCGGGAATTGCCACGGGCTTCCCGGCTCTCGGCCCAGCGAGGCCGGCCACGCTGTTCAACATTAACTGGTCCACTTAACAAGGCTTCACAGCATTCTTGCCACAAATGAAGGCTCGCCAGTTGATTCACCGGCACCGCACTCGCCAGCCCCCCCGCCAACAAGGTCGAGCAGCACTTAAGCTGCAGTTGCTCAGCCAACCCCAGCCAGATCGCAACAATGGCACTCAGGAGACCAGCCCCAAGATTTGGGGACGCTGAACTGGGGAGGCTGCTAGACGCAGTGGAGGCCAGCAGGGATGTCCTGTTCCCCCGAGGGTCCAGGAAAGTTAGCCACAGGGCAGCCAGAGCTGCCTGGGACACGGTGGCGGTGGCAGTGAGCTCAGGATTTTGACCAGGAGGGCTGGTGTCCAGTGCAGGAAGAAGGTCAATGACATACACCGGGCAGCACGAGTGAGTACACGCCAAGGCCCCCCCCCCCCAACGGGACATTTCCATCCCCACGGAAGCATCTAACCCCCCCTCCCATACCCCTCCTTCAACCCCTCCCCCTTCAAACTCCCAACCTTCCCTTCACACCCCCTCCCCTCCAACCACTGTTATGGGCCAGGGTTTAGAGAACCCCAAAGTGTATCATGGAGTTCACCTGACCCACAACTTTTAATAGATTGTGGTATGGGGAGCACACGGCCCACTCTACAGGTGTGGTACAGCAGAAATGGAAAAGTATTTTTTAAAGCAAAACAATGTTTATTCTATGAACTCAAGTTAACCTTTTTAAAACATACAGCGAACATCTTAGCAACCATTAATTCAAATACAACCCCCAAAGAATACAACACTAAGTAGTCCTTTAAGCTTTCCTTTAACATCCATACGACTTAAAACACCTTTTACCAGAAGCACATTAAGTTAAAGTCACTACTGTTATTAGTTTTAAATCACCAGGATCGATTTGCAGTCTTTAGATTTCAGAGAGAGATTCATACCCCTTCTGGCTGTGACTGCAGCTATCCAGCTCTGAAAACGAAACTAAAACACACCCTGCAGCAAACAGCCTAAAACGAAAGTAAAAGGCTGACAGACAGCCCAGCTCCACCCACTCTCTGACATCACTGCAGTAGTAAACACCCATTTCTTAAAGGTACTCTCACTACAGATATTTATATACACACCCATTTAGAAACACCCATTTCTTAAATGTACTCTCACATGACACCACTGTGAACCATGCACGTGGCTAATGATGTCCTCTCGGTGTCTCCTCAGGAAAAGCTCTCCAGGAGAGGGTCCAGACTGCAGTGGCATACTGGACATAAGAATCCTCACCACCTTCGAAGACTGGGCCCTGGTTCTGACTGGTGTTACCGACGACAGAGCGGTCACCAACGTGGAGGCTGGCTGACGCCGCAGAGGTGAGGAACCAACGGGCCCCAACCAGAGGACCTGTCAAACGTGAGTTGTTATTGCCTTACTGATTGGCCCATCCCTCCCACTAACCTCATGTCCATTCTCCTGCAGGTCTTCCAGCCGATGGCACTGGCCCATCCCGGACGGCCCCCTCTCCAGCCTCCCAGGAGACCACCTCAGATGAGAGCTCCGAAAATGCCACCATACTAGTCGCGGCATAGTTGTCATCCCCATCCTCCACCAGTTCAGATACACGCATCCTGGTGGGAAACGTTAGTTGTCAGGCATCTGGGGCACAAACTGGTGAGCACCGCACTGCTGATGATGTACATCTGGTTGAGGCAGGAACCCTCAGGCAAGACTGCAGTCGGAGGTCTGCTGGATCCCAGAACCCAGCTGAATCCCAGCCTGATGCTGAGCCTCTGGAACAGGGTTACCCGGAGTGGAGATGTTGGGGAGCGTTCGGGACATTCAGAGGGACAACTGTATCGAAGGCCATGGGACGAGGTCAGCAGCTGGCTGCCTCAGCCTCAGATGTGCATCCTGAGGACAAAGCAGGCGTTGTGGTAGAGCTAGGAGGGCAAGGCACATCAAGGTCACTGAGGGAACCGAGTGAGGGGGTGGAGGGGTAGGTAGGGAGTGAGGGGGCTGGGTGTGGGGGAGGGGGCAGCACCATTGGGGGGGGGGGGTGGACGTTGTCAATCACAATAAACGACACTCCAGCAGATCCATAGACAATTGGAAGAGTCCCAGCGGCTACGGGCGCAGGTGACGTCGCCAGCAATGGGTGGCACCAAGGCTAACACTGCTAGGGTGGTGACCACAGTGGAGAGCCTTGTGCACGGCATCAGCATCATGAGTGAAGGTGTCCAAGGCGGTTGGTGATGGCCATGGCTGAGGGTCTCGACAGAATGTCTGACTCTCTGGGGATGTGACCCATTACTAGGCTGACCTTGATGAGGTTCTGCGGGACATGTCCTGCTCACAGATGTGAATAGGCGAGGCGTTGTGGAACTTGTCACCGTTACAGGTGGGCATTGCTGAGGCGCCGCAGAGCAGTCCTAGTCATGATGAGTATCGCCGAGAGCGTCAACGCGATGGTGCAGACCATGGGGAACTGCCAGGGCTGGCAAAGCCAGATGATGCAGGGGCAGCTGGGGCACAAACCAGCTGCCCCTCCATCCCAAGGTGAACCCCAGGGAGGAGGGGGTGCTGGGTGCCAACCCGGGCCTGTCCCATGGAGTGGGGATGGTGGCCATCAGCTCCTCCGAGTTCCATCTCTCTGATGAGGCCGCGTCTCGCAGCCAGCACACGGCACAGGATAGCACAGGTGTGCATGTGCTGCTGACTAGTGAACCAGGGCCCTCCGGCCTCAGAGACCGCAGAGGACGCCCGCCAGGGGCATCGAAGGCCACGGGATGAGGTAAGCAGCTGGCTGCCTCCACCTCAGATGGGGACACACTTAGACATAGTGGTAGAGCTAGGAGGGCAAAGCACATCAAGGCCACTGAGGGCACCGTGGGAGGGGGTGGGGGGATAGGTATGGGGTGAGGAGGGTGGGTGTGGGGGACGGGGCAGCACCATCGGGAGGGTGGGAATTGTCAAATACAATAAACACCTTTGTGCAAAACCAGTATTATGCCTCTACACTTTCTTCCGCAATGCGGGCCGACCTCTGAACCCTTGTTCTATCTCTCCAAGCATCTCCCCCTTCCTGTGGCACTCACCCTCCCTCCAGCCATGCACATGTCCCCGGAGCTGTGTCCCATCCCCTGGGTGTTCGGATGTTGGCTGCTGCATGTGGGGTGTTACCTCCCGCAGTGTTCAGGCACAGTGTCCAGGCATCAAGATGCAATTGGAATGCTAGGCAATGACTCCCACAGGCTACATGGCCCACCCACCCGCAGGGATCTACTTGGGTTGTGTGAAGTGCTCACTTAAACATGATTGCAAATTCCCTATTAGCGATAGCTCTCAGCCGCGCGGTCAGAGGCCTCGGCAGTCGGTGGGGCAGACAGGCAGGGACAGGGGTTGCCCCAGGAACAGGTACATATGATCCAGGTTGGCATTTGGTGCCGTGCTTGGTTGCCCCCCCCCCAGCGCCCCTCCATCCTCCCATGGCGGCCCTCCCGTGCGGAGGGTCCCCCACCCGCAGCCTAGGTTACCCCATCCACTGCCAAGCACTGGGGTCACAAGCCCAGTGCGCCCCGGCTCTTTGCCTGTGAGCAAAAATGGCTACTTACCTCCTCAACTCCCCGCAGAAGCCCTTCAGCCAGGTTCACGTTTTACAAAAGGAGTACTAATTGGCGCCAGCGTGACCACTTGCTGAGGAGGCCGCTGAATGACGGGATGCCATTGGATATGGGGTGGCTCTCGTTAATTGTGTAGAAATTGGGCTGAAGTGGTGATAATTGGTTTCTCGCCACGCTACGATGAGATCCCGATGTTGCCTATGGGAGCAGGCCGGTTGCATCGCAAACTGTTTGGCGCCTGGCGCGGTTCTCATTTTTGGCCTTTCCAGCTATTCACCGGCCTCGTTTCGCTTCAGCGAGAGTGTAACAAGGCCAGAGAATCGCACCCTGAGAAATGTTTCGGTTGAATCGTGCCCCTGATCTCGGTTCTCTGCTAATTCCACTTTTGATCCAGCAGTTAAGAGGCTTATAAACTCAGCCTAAGCTAACTTGCCTCCAATTTTCTCGACAACATTCCCACCAACCACCCATCATCCTACCATAATGAAGTATAAATCAAATCCTAATATTTCAAGAAGGAATTTAATATCGTACCATTATGCTATTGCGGGCATCAGTTTAATTAACGATTACTTGGATTTTACAAGTGCAGAAGTAACAGAATAATAAACATCACACAGCAATGTTGTAACATACTTATGGACTAAGAGTTGTATACATACCAGGCCGTACACACATAAAATAGATCTGATAATTGAACAAATATTTATCCTGTCACGACATCATCAAAATATTTAATGTAATGAGAAACTTAATATGAAATTAGCGCAAAATATTCTCCTCATGCTAAACATTTCTTGTGTCAAAACATTGTTAAGCTAATAGGCTAATAATACAGTCCAAGTACTTTGCCAATCTGATGTTGTATATTGACAACTTCCTATTATATAAAAATTATAAAATAAAAAGCCCAAGTTTGACACAATGCCAACCAGACCTCCAGAGCTCCTGCAGAAGATTTATTTTGCTGCTTTTTTACCATTCCCACAAAAATATCACGACAGAAAAATATCTGGATGTTGTAGTTCAGTCAGCCTCAGGCCTTGTTGATCCATGCATTGTTGCATATTGGTTAAAGTAAAAACAGAATGAGTTCAGGATGACTCGTCTATTGAGTTTCCTATCCCCCATCAACACCGCCCCCCCCCCCCCCCTCCCCAAACACACACACACACACACATACTTCCCTATTGAAGTGACTCAGCATAACTTCCTGGCTGCAGAATAATATATTGACGAGGTTAGCAATCAGGACATGACATGCACAGCGATGTGCTTTTATCTGTGTCAGGAATCAACACTGTGTTAGCGAGCTATAGTGCTTTAGTATTACAGTTAAATAACACAATCAAACTCTGTGGGGACATTTTACAATTGCATACCAAAGGCAAATAGAAATCCTCACATTGTCATATATTATGATTGCTACTGTCCTACAAGATAAAATTTTACCCACGTTACCATTCATTATTTGAGAGCTATAAGTAAGGACAATCTATATTCATTCCTCCATCTCTGGCATTGGAGTGATAGGTTAATACCAATTATGTAGACAGGTCTAAATAGCTTGCAATAACATTTAGGTTTTATCCCACACAAAAATACCCAAAAGTACAATATGAATGTGCAGATGTAGCCCATTGATAGTCACATTGCTGGGTACAATTTCAATACCAATGAAGGGGCAATTTAGCGTAGCCAATCCACCTACCCTGCACATCTTTTTGGGTTGTGGGGGTGAGACCCATGCAGGCACGGAGAAATGAATGTTAAAGGTGATATGGGCAGTCTGATACACTGTAATTCCTGCTTCTGTAAGGGAACAGGAACTCGGTGCCCGTTCTATTCTCCGTCGTACGCAAACATTCTCCTGCGGCTGATGCCTTTGTGGTGCGTCCGTTGCCTGCCTCCTGACTTCACTCCCTCCTGCTCCCCACTACTCCATCCTCCTCGTCACTCCCTCCTGTTCTCTTTGCCTCTCCCACTATATGTTTCCATAAATCCTGATAACTTCCATTGATATTGCTCAAGGGTTATCCAAGAAGAATGTAGATTTAGATGTTTATCACCATCCTGCTGCAGTCTAAATATAATAAAACATAATAAACATACAGCAAATTCGCTGAAGTAAGCCATCATATAACTGGCCTAAGGATCTATCCTCGGCCCCCAGCATTGTCTCTTCCACAACCTGTCCTTTGGCGCGACAACATCCCAAAACATGGGGCAGAATTCTCCGGCCTCTCAGCTGCATGTTACTCAGCGGCAGGAGGCGGTGCGTCATTCGCTAGCGGAAGGATTTGTTGTGCAATGAAAATTCCCATTGAAGCCACCCACGCAACCGGGAAATCCTCCAGAGAATCCCACCGTCAGCGAACGGTTGGATAATTCTGGCCATGAAGCTCAGCTCCATATTTAGGGCGGAATTCTGCCATCCTGCCTGTAGCGCACAATGACTTACGAGAGAGACGAATAGAGATGAAGTCGATGAGGCTTTATTAAGCGTGACTTGTTCCCCGCAGTTCAGCAACAGACTGGAGCTGCGGGGAGAAGCCCGGGTTCTTATACTCCGCCTTCAGGGCGGAGCTAGGGATCAACAGCCAACCAGGACCCGGGATCTGTCAGCCGATAGCATCACGGCTTCACAGTCCCACATGACCCCTAATGCATACTACCACACTGCCCAAAGCGGGTTTGGTAGCGGGTGGGAGTAGAGAATCTCACAGGAACCAAAAAGTCAGAAACTCACCGGAATAAAATCATGTTGCAATTCTCCTCATGATGGGTGATGACAGGTTAATGACGGGTTTGTCTTCCCACTGGCTGATGGCGTGAACGTTATTTGCATCTCCTGAATTCTCATTAAAACAGTTGCCCACCGGGATCCCATCAGACCTTTCAATCTTGCATCATGCCAGCGGGAAATTATGTTAATTGCTAAAGAGAGGTGTGCACAAGGCAGTCCTCAGTTTGCAAGAGACAGCGAGGTGAGTGCAACAAACTTGCTGCCTTCGTGCCGCATTACTCCTGATGTGTTGTTCACCATTCTGCCAAGGCAAACCTGTTCCAGCCTCCATTTCCATGTCGAGCTGATCTTCATGGGCGGCACGGTGGCACAGTGGGTATCACTGCTGTCTACGGCGCTGAGGGCCTGGGTTCGATCCTGGCCCCGGGTCACTGTCTGTGTGGAGTTTGCACATTCTCCCTGTGTCTGCATGGGTTTCACCCTCACAACCCAAAGATGTGCAGGGTAGGTGGATTGGCCACACTAAATTTCCCCTTAATTGGAAAATAAATTGTGCCCTCTAAAATAAAAATGATCTTCATGGCCAGCACTCTGCCAGAGCCATCCGCCACTTTAATCCCAAAATGGGGAATTCCGCCCATACACCTCGGTACACCTTATTATCAACTCTCTCAATCTATCTAATGCTTCTACGTTTTTAACTTCCTTATCCAACAGCAGCCCTTAATATTTTTTTTTAATTCACTTACAGGATGTGGGCGTTGCTGGTTATTGCCCATCCCTAGCTGCCCTTCAGAAGGTGATGATGAGTTGTCTTCTTGAACATCTGCAGCCATAATTTCCTCCAGTTAAACAGTAAGGAGGTTGAAGGGTTTCTGACTTCTCTCTCAGACTGAACCAGATTGTTTGCTTCCAAGATTTCCCATTTGATTCAGAGTTGAGCTTCAAATTCCACGTCCTCTCCAACATCACGACAGCTTCCTTTCACATCTGTAACATCGCTCATATCCACCCCACCTTCTTCAATTTGCTGCTCAAACTTTCATCTGTTCTTTTGTTACATTGAGGTTCAACAATTCTGATGCTCTCTTAGCTGGCCTCCAGGCTCCCACTGTCTATAAACTTGAGCCCATCCAAAACTCTTGCTTGTATCGCGATCTGTGCTATGTCTTGATCACTTGTACTCACTGACCTTCATTGTCTCCCAGTCCACCAATGCCCCAAATTTAAAATACTCCTTATCATCAGCCAATTCCTCTAATAACTCATTCCTCCCTAGTTCTGTAACCAACTCTGGTCCTACAGACTCTGAGAAACTATATTTCTCCAACGTTTGCCTCTTTTGCCCCATTTCCTTCGCCCACTATGGTGGACCATGGCCCAGATTTTCGCTCCCAAGTCGGGTGCGGAGAGACAGGAGAATCACAAGCTCCACAAACCTGAAACTTAAAATTGGCTGCTCAAACTTTTAATTTTTGGTCCTGTGGGTGAGTAGGCTGGAATAAGCGTTGAGGCGGGTGACCACGGAAGCAGTGAGTGGTTGGAGGCAAGCCCAGCAAGGGTTAGATGACTCAGGAGCAGATAAAGAGCCCCCCGCCGGGTCGGAGAATCGCCGGGGGCTGGCGTGAATCCCGCCCCCGCTGGTTGCCGAATTCTCCGGCACCGGAGATTCGGCGGGGGCAGGAATCGCGCCGCGCTGGTTGGCGGGCCCCCCCTGCGATTCTCCGGCCCGGATGGACCGAAGTCCCGCTGCTAGGATGCCTGTCCCGCCGGGATGGATTAAACCACCTACCTTACCGGCGGGACAAGGCGGCGTGGGCGGGCTCCGGGGTCCTGGGGGGTGCGCGGGCGATCTGGCCCCGGGGGTGCCCCCACGGTGGCCTGGCCCGCGATCGGGGCCCACTGATCCGCGGGTGGGCCCGTGCCGTGGGGGCACTCTTTTCCTTCCGCCTTTGCCACGGTCTCCACCATGGCGGAGGCGGAAGAGACTCCCTCCACAGCGCATGCGCGGGGGTGCCGTGAGCGGCCGCTAACGCTCCCGCACATGGGCCGCCCGGCAATGTCATTTCCGCGCCAGCTGGTGGGGCGGAAATCAGTCCGGCGCGGGCCTAGCCCCTCAAGGTTAGGGCTCGGCCCCCCAAGATGCGGAGGATTCCGCACCTTTGGGGCGGCGCGATGCCAGACTGATTTGCGCCGTTTTTGGCGCCGGTCGGCGGACATCGCGCCGATACCGGAGAATTTCGCCCCATGTCCTCAGAACGGTCCATTGAAGAGGTAGGTCATCAATGGTGAGGTCCCTGTGCCTCAGAGGAGACGTCATTGCCTTGTTAGGTGAGTGGCAAAGCTGGAGTGCCCAGCTGTTAGCAGACAAAGGAATCGATGGCCCGTCATGGGCTTTCCCTGTGGCTGAATTGGCATTATTGCTGCCTGTTCAAAGTGTGCTCTACTGAATCACACAGCAGAGACCCTGTGCCAGCAGGAATGGAACCAACACTCCACCATTAAAAACCACTCCCTCATTACAGAACCCACAGCCTGCCCACCCGGCTGCAACCTGCCCTGCCAACATTGGGCACTCCTCAACTGTTTCTGCACTGGCCAAGGCTTTGTGCAGCAAATTGGCACAAATGGGGACTTGCAGGGAACCCAGCTTCAGCTATGGTGCACACCATTCAGCGACTCACAACATTGAAGTCTGCCCCCTGACAAAATTCAGTGGATGAGTCAGGGAGCTCCATTTAGCCACTATGGAAGCTACTGGCTGGCTTGATGGTTACTGCACAAGCTAAAATAAAACACCCTCTAAGCAAAGACATTTCTCCTCATCTCAGTCCTAAAACACCTAAACTGCATCCTGAGATTGTGACCCCTTGTTCTCGACACCCAGCCAGGGGAAACAACATCCCTGTATCTAGTCTGTCCAGCTGTGTCAGTATTCTAAATGTTTCAATTAAATCCCCTCTTGTTCTTTTAAACTCCAGTGAATACTGGCCGACTACCCAATCACTCCTGATGCAACAATCCTGCCATCCCACAAAGCAGTCTGGTGAACCTTCACTGCACTTCCTCTATGGCAAGTACATATTTTCTTGGATAAGGAGAACAAAATTGCAGACAATACTCCAGGTGTGGTCTCACCAAGGCCCTGTACGGTTACAGGAAGACATCCTTGCTCCTGTACTTAAATCTTCTTGCAATGAAGGCCAACATAGAACATAGAACATACAGTGCAGAAGGAGGCCATTCGGCCCATCGAGTCTGCACCGACCCAAATTAGCCCTCACTTCCACCCTATCCCCCGAACCCAATAACCCCTCCTCATCTTTTTGGACACTCAGGGCAATTTAGCATGGCCAATCCACCTAACCTGCACGTCTTTGGACTGTGGGAGGAAACCGGAGCACCCGGAGGAAACCCACGCACACACGGGGAGAACATGCAGACTCCGCACAGACAGTGACCCAGCAGAGAATCGAACCTGGCACCCTGGCGCTGTGAAGCCACAGTGCTAACCACTATGCTACCATGCTGCCTCAACATACCACTTGCCTTCCTGACTGCTTGCTGCGCCTGCATGCTTGCTTTCAATGACAGGTGCAAAGACACCCAGGTCTCTTTGTACATCAACATTTCCCAATCTATCACCATTTAAATTCTGTTTTTCCTACTACAGTGGATACATCACACTTATCCACGTTATATTGCATCTGCCATGTATTTGCCCACTTGCTCAACTTGTCTAAATCATCTTGAAGTCTCTGTCCTTCCCCCTCACAATTTACAACTCCACTTAATGTTGTGCCATCAGCAAACTTGGAAATATTACATTTTATTCCTTGATCCACATTTTTGATATATATTGTGAATAGCAGAGGCACAAGCACTGGTCCCTGTGGTACCCCACTGACCACCGCTTTCCACTCTGTTTCTACTGTCTGTTTCTGATCTGCTGACCAATTTTCTGTCCATGCCAATATATTACCCCCAGTTACATGCTCTTTAGTTCCACATACTAACCTCTTAAGTGGCACTTTAAAAAAATTTAGAGTACCCAATTATTTTTTTCCAATTAAGGGGCAATTTAGCATGGCCAATCCACCTACACTGCACATCCTTGGGTTGTCCATGCAGACACAGAGAAAATGTTGGCCTCCTTCTGCACTGTAAATTCTATGATTCTATGAATGTGCAAATTCCACACGGACAGTGACCCGAACCCGGGCCCTCAGCGCTATAGGCAGCAGTGCTAACCACTGTGCCCTTGCGTGGGTTTTCTCCGGGTGCTCCGGTTTCCTCCCACAGCCCAAAGTTGTGCAGGTTAGGTGGATTGGCTATGCTAAATTGCCCTTAGTATCCAAAAACAGTTCGATGGGGTTACGGGGATAGGGTGGAGGTGTAGGGATAGGGTGGAGGTGTGGAGATAGGGTGGAGGTTTGGGCTTAGGTAGGATGCTCTTTCCAAGGGCCGGTGCAGACTCGATGGGCCGAATGGCCTCCTTCTGCACTGTAAATTCTATGATTCTATGATATGTACTGTCCCTTAAGTGGCACTTTATCAAAACTTTCTGAAAATCCAAATACATAACATCCACTTATAGTTACATCCTCAGAAAATTCCAGTAGGTTTGTCGAATCTATGTTGACTTTCTCTAATCCCATTGATATTTTCTAAGTCTACTGTTATCACATCCTTTATAATAGACTTCAGGGGCGAGATTCTCCGACCCCTCGCCGGGTCGGAGAATCGCCGGGGGCTGGCATGAATCCCGCCCCCGCCGGTTGCCGAACTCTCCAGCACTGGAGATTCGGCAGGGGCGGGAATCGCGCCGCGCCGGTTGGCACGCCCCCCCCCCCCCCCCCCCCCCACCCCGGCGATTCTCCGGCCCGGATGGCCCGAAGTCTGCCGGCGTGGATTAAACCACCTCTCTTACCGGCGGGACAAGGCAGCGCGGGCGGGCTCCAGGGTCCTGTGGGGGGGGGCACGGGGCGATCTGGCCCCGGGGGGGGGCCCCCACGGTGGCCTGGCCCGCGATCGGGTCCCACTGATCCGCGGGCGGGCCTGTGCCGTGGGGGCACTTTTTTCCTTCCGCCTTCGCCATGGTCTCCACCATGGCGGAGGCGGAAGAGGCCCCCTCCATTGCGCATGCGCGGGGATGCCGTGAGCGGCCGCTGACGCTCCCTTCATTCTTTAGCATTTCTAGGAAGTTATTTGTGTCTTTTTCTGTAAAGTCAGAACTAAAACAGTTGTTCACTGGCTGTGTTTTTTCCTTGTTCCCTATTACAAAATTCTGCTGTTTTGGACTGTAAAAGGGGCTTTCATTTGTCTTCACTCATCATTTTTCTTTTTACATACTTATAAAAGCTTTTACAGTCCACTTTTATGTTCCTTGTAAGTTTACTCTCATACTCTTTATCAATCTCTTGGCGTTCTTTATCAATCTCTTGGCACTCTTTTGCTGAATTTTAAAATTCTCCCAATCCTTAGGCTTGCTACTTTTTCTAGCAACTATATATGATTTCTCTTTTGATCTAATACTAGCCTTAATTTATTTTGTTAATCATGGTTGGGCCACTTTGCCTGTTGTATTTTCGTGGCATATAGGAATGTAAACTTATTGTAATGCATGCATTCTTTCCTTAAATATTAGCCATTGCCTATCCTCTGTCATGCCTTTCAATGAAGTTACCCAATCATTCGCAACAACTCAACCCTCATACCTTCTTGGATTATTTTCTGACCTAGTTTTGGGGTGGATTACTTCATTATCTATCCCAATTAAGAATAAATTATCACATTATGATCACTCTTCCCTAAAGGACCCTGCACAACAAGGTTATTAATTAAACACTAGAGTAGACAGGAAGAAACCTTTCCCCTTGGTGGAGGAATCAACGACCGGGGGCGTAGATTTAAGGAAAGGGGAAGGAGATTTAGAGGGTGGTGAGAGTTGGAAACTCACTGCCTGACAGGGTGATGGAGGCAGATACCTTCATAACATTTAAGAAGTATTTAGATGTGCACTTGTGATCACAAGACATACAAGGCTATGGGTCAAGTGCTGGGAAATTAGATTAGAATAGTTAGGTGGTTGTTGTTGACCGGCACAGACTCAACATTTCTGTGCTGTGTGACTCAATGGCTATATGACTTCCATTGCACAATACCAAATTCAGGATAGCCTGTTATTGGTTGAAAGAAAATCCTGTACAAACTCCAGGAATGAATCCACCACAGAATTATTGCGAGTGTGGCTTGCCTGGTCTATATGAAAATCAAAGAACCAATGTTTACTGTAGCACCTTTGTTACAAGCATCTTTACTTTCCTGTTTAATTATATCCCCTATCCTACCACTACTGCTTGGAGGCCGAGAGACAACTCCCACTAAGGTTTCCACCCCCTGTGCCCACCCAGACTGATTCTACATCTGGATGTACAGAGCCAATATCCTTTCTTACTATTACACTGATTTAATCCTTTATTAACAATGCCACCCCTACTCTTTTTTCCTTTTTGCCTGTCCTTCCTAAATATTGAATAGACTTGAATATTTAATTCCCAGCCTTGGTCACCTTGAATCTATCTCCGTAATCGTAATCATATCGTATCCATTTACAACCACTTGTGCTGGTAGTTCATCGATCATATTATGAATGATCCGTACATTCAGATACAATATGTTTTGATTTGTCTTTTAATGTTTTTACAATTCTTATTTTGTACTATGGCCTTGTTTGCTACTAGCCCTTGTTTCCTCTACCTTCCACTTTTGTGTTGTACTTTTGTACCTTTCACTTCTATCTTTGTTTCCCTCTTGTGACTCCCAGCTCAGGTTTCCGCCCCCATGCCACTCTCGTTTAAACCTTCCCCACAGTACTAGTTGATACCCCTGTGATGATAACCCCTGTGATGATACCCCTGTTCGGTCATGCTGGGTGCAATCCGTCCAGCTTGTACATGTTTAATCTTCCCCAGAATCAGTGAAAATACCGTAGGAATCTAAATGCCTCTGCTTACACCATCTCTCTAGCTGCGCATTCATCCGGTCATTCTCCTATTCCTAATCTCGCTAGCATGTGGCACTGGGAGTAATCCTGAGATTACCATCTTTGAAGCCCAGCTTTTTAACTTATTTCTTAGCTCCCTATATTCTGCTTACATGACCTCATCCCTATTTTTACCTATGTTACTGGTACCAACATGGACCATGACCTCTGGCTGTTCAGTGACATCCTTGACCCTGGCTTCAGGGAGGCAACATACCACACTGGTGGCATGTCTCCTGCTCCCTTTATGATAGATTCCACTATCACTAGTGCTTTGCCCCTCTATCCCCCCCCCCCCACCCCCCACACACACACACACTGTGCAACTGAGCCACTCCTGGTGCCACGGACTTGGCTCTTGCTGCATTCCTCTCAGAAACCACCTTCCCAAACCAGTATCCGAAATGGAAAATCTGTTAGCGATAGGGGTGGACCCAGGGGACACCTGCACAACCTGCCTAATGATTTTAATTGGGCGGTCACCCATTCCCTTTTTGCCTATGCACTCTTTACTTGCGGTATGGCCACCCGCTGAACCTGTTATCCACAAAGATCTCAGCCTTGGGGAAGCTCCACAGTGACTCCAGCTGCTGCTCCAGATCTGAAACAACAGATTTCGATTAGCTGCAGCTGGAGACATTTCCTGCCCACCTAATCACCCTGGATACAGAAAGTGTCACAGACGTCCCACATTACACAGGAGGAGCATTCCACATGTCTGAGCTGTCCTGCCATGATTCACCCTTAAATTACTCCCTGTACATTTACTTTCTCGAGTTTAAAGAATATTAAATATACTAGGGACCTTACCTTACTTCTTATATTTTGAACACTACTTAATCTAAAGACCAATTTTTACATTAAACACTGGCATTTGCATTCCAGGCATCACAAGGATGTGCTTTGTGCAGTGAGCAGAGGTATATGGAAACCATGAATGTTGCATGCTGCACCCATGTCAGAAACTGGATCATTTGGCTGTATTTCATTCAAAGAGCTGTTGTTGCACTGTTATGGACCCCAGTATTCACAATATGTATTAATGGTTTAGATGAGGGAACTAAATGTAATTTCTCCAGGTTTTCAGGATGACACAAAGCTGGGTGGGAACATGAGCTGTGAGGAGGATGCAGAGATGCTTCAGTGTGATTTGGACAAGTTGAGTGAGTGGGGAAATGCATGTCAGATGCAGTATAATGTGGCTAAATGTGTGGCTATCCACTTTGGTAGCACAAACAGGAAGGCAGATTATTATCTGAATGACTATAGATTGAGCGGGGGGAATGTGCAACAAGACCTCGGTGTCCTTGTACATCTGCCACTGAAAGTGCGCATGTAGGCGTAGCAGGCGGTAAATAAGGCAAATGGTATGTTGGCCTTCATAGCAAGAAGATTTGCATACATGAGCATGGATATCTTGTTGCAATTATACAGGGCCTTGGTGAAACCACACCTGGAATACTGTGTGCAGTTTTGGTCTCCTTCGCTGAGGAAGAATGTTCTTGTTTTGGAGGGAGTGTACAAAGGTTTACCAGGCTGATTCCTACAATGATGATACTGTCATATGAGGAAAGATTGAGTCGATTAGAATTATATTCACTGGAGTTTAGAAGAATGAGAGGGGATTTCATAGAAACCTCTCAATTTCTACTTGACTAGGCAGGGTAGATGCAGGAAGGATGTTCTCGATAGGGGTGGAGTCTAGAACCATGGGTCAAAGTCTAAGGATACAGGGTAAACCATTTAAGACAGAGATTAGGAGAAATGTCTTCACCCAGAGAGCGGTGAGCCTGTGGAATTCACTGCCAGAGAAAGTAGTTGAGGTCAAAACGTTGTATGTTTTCAAGAAGGAGTTAGATATAGCTCTTGGGATCAAATAATATGGGGGAAAGCAGGAGCAGGCTATTAAATTGGATGGTCAGCCATTATCATTATGAATGGTGGAACAGGCTGTAAGGTTCGAATGACCTCTTCCTGCTCCTATTTTCTATGCTTCTATGATTCATGTGCAAAATGCCCAACCTACATGTATATGTTGTTATGTCACTCTCAGTATTATGGGAATTGTTTGATTATGGGCAATTGGGTGGCATGGGCCCCTCACTTACAGTCACTGGTGTTCATGTGAGGGGCCCAAGTGGTGAATGACTTTTTACCATGTGTCTTTGCAGTATGATAAGACACTTGGTTATAATGGTGATGGTTTTAGCCATATGAGAATGACTGAGTCCAACTCATAAATGTTTATTCTCTCCCTTGTCGGGACAGGAACTGCCTTGAGTAATTGTGGAGTCAATGCACAAGGTTCTTTCAGTGTAAGTATGCAACCAGGGACTGGTTGATGGCAAGTGTGATAGCAGACGACCTTATGAGAATCGGTTTTGTACAAGGACCCGTCTGGTGATAATCCTCTCCTGAACAGGACGAGCTCTCTCTACACAGCCATATCTTCCAGCTGCTCTGCCATTAGTGGCCTCCTCATCCACTTCCGTTTCGCAATCTTCCAAATTGACAGGGACTCCTTCCTCCTTCTCCTCAGAGGTCGGAACACTGCCCGTGGCCTTGTTATCATTGATTTGTATGCCCCTCTACTGCACATCAACACTACTTTTGATACCTGAGTTTGGGAATATTGCAGAGCTCCACATGAGCGATCAAGGCACCAGAAGAGCATGTTAAAATGGCAGTCTGCTTTTTAAAAAAATATATTTTATTCCAAAAACGGTCAAACACATCAACATCAAAATAAACATGCTATATACAATTTGTTCATTTTCCCTTTTTAATCTCTGAAACGGTCTCCACCGCACATAAAACCCGTCCTCCGACACACTAAGGCTGAACTTTATCTTCTCCAGCCGAAGAAATTCATGCAAATCCCCCAACCATGCCGCAATCCCTGTGGCGCTGCCGACCTCCAGTTCAATAATATTTGTTGCCGGGCAATCAGATTGGCGAAGCCCACGACATTGGCCCCCTTCCCATCCTGCAACCCTGGCGCCTCTGATACCCCAGAAACCGCCACCAGAGGGCACGATGATCATTTTAAACTCCACAATCCCATCAAGCTCTCTAACACCTCCTCCCAAAAGCTGTCCAACTTTGCACACCCCCAGAACATGTGAGAATGGTTGATGGCCCCCTCCCACACCTCTCGCACACTTCTACTATGGGGAAAAACCCACTCATCCAGTTCCGAGTTATGTGAACCCTTTGTACCACTTAAACTCACACAAGAGGAGATCGAGTTGATCCGATGCATTATTTCACTCCAATCTCCTCACCTCATTTCAATCCCCAACTCTTCCTCCCACTACTGCTTGATCCCTTCCACTAGTGCCATCCCCTTTTCTCCAAACCACCCATAGATATCCCCAATTTTCCCTTCCCCCCACATGTCCGGGGCCAGAAACATCTCTAGCAGCACATACTCCAACAACTGGCGAAACGAGGTCCCGCACTTGCCAGCATCAAACACACTCCCCCTCAATAACACGCCCTCAACAACTCAGACCTCTCCTGCACTTCATCCAACACTGCAAATTTGTTGTCTACAAACAGGTCTCTTACCCACTCCATCCCTTCCCCCATCACCTCCCATACACCCCATGCATCCCCCCTCCTCCCCGCCCCTCGACCCAGTATAGACCTATGGTTCCCACATATTGGGGCCAATACTGATATATGCCCTAGTTTAAAGTGCCTCCTCAATTGATTCCAAATCTTAATTGAAGACTCTAGCTCGGGGCTGCTCTTATATCTCCCTGATGAAAACGGAAGCGTGGCTGTCGCCAGAGCCCTCAGACTGGTCCCCCGACAAGAGTCCTCCTCCAGCCGAACCCAGTCTCTGCAGTTCCCAGTCCTTGAAAGTTACACAAAGTTCTGCCAGATGCAGCACTCCAAACTGAATCTTGCTCCAGGTCAGCACCAATGTTCTGACAACTCGGGATCCAATTCCCTTCCCAGTTGCAGTCCCGTGTCACCCTGGCCCTCCTCAGAATCTTTTCTTTGTCCTGGAATTTGTGGATATGCACAATCACTGCCCGAGGCACTTCCACGGCCCTTGGCCTCTGCCTCAAGGAACGATGGGCACGATCCACCAGCGGCCTTTTCGAAGATCCTCTGCTCCATCAACTTCTCAAACATCTTCATGACTAGCACTTGTTCCCTCCATTCCCTCCGGATGGCCCATGATACGCAGATTCTGCCGCCTGACCGGTTCTCCTGGTCATCCACTCTTGCACACAGTACCTTTCAGGCCTCGTTATCACCCCCTCCAATGACACGATCCGGCCACTCTGGTCCGACACCACCCTTTACACCTCTTGGATTGTTGCTCCTTGTGCCTCCATGCGCTTCTCCACACGATCCAGGGTCCAGCAAAGAGGTGCTACTGCCCACTCCATTGCACTTGACCACCCTGCATTTCCTTTCATTGCAGCCGAAATTTCTCTTTAATAAAGCTCATCAACTATTCCACAGGCAGTGTGGCAGCCATCGACAACCCTTCCCCCTCTGCCACCTTTCCCACTGGTGCTGTGCCACGGGTGTCCTCCAACTCCTGAGCTAGGGCTTTCACAGACTGTTATAACCTGTTCCTTTACTACTGACTGGGGACTGATGGCAATCCCACAATCCTTAGTGAGTATGAGCTTCCCCAATGAGGGGGGCAGCAGGGGGGGCAGAGAAATCATTAGCAGCCACCTGCATAAATAGAGCGGGCCAGTCTGGAACCAGCAGAGAGAGAGGAGTGAGCAGTAAGGGAGTTACTGCTGCTGTTTAAATGTAATTGTAAATAAAGTTATTTCTTTTTGATTCTGCAAACTCATGCTTGATTCTTCATGGCCCTTCCAATTGACAAAACAGACCTTAGCCGTTTGATACCCCGTCAGTCATTCCAATCCAGGGGAGAAACAATCACCCTCCACTCTCTTTACACTTTATCCACAAAAGTCACCCATTAAATGGGCAGAAAGGACCAAAACAACAACGCTAAGCTGGAGTCACCTTGTGTGCGACCAATCAGACCATAGCTGCCACCAGAAGTCCCCGCCTGTTGCCTGCTTGATCGTCCTCCTGGTGTCTACTTGGCTGATGTTGTAGTTGCTCTCTGTCTCTGTTTGAAGACTCCTAAAGTGGGTCATTACCCATGTTCATATCTCCTTGCCCCCTAGAAGCCAATCACAGATCTGTGTTGGTGACTGAAATAACTGAGGGAGTTGGGAACTCCTTGATATGAAAGAGTCATGACAGCTGCCAGGGAATCTTGCACACACATGAAGGAAGACCTTTTGTGGTCACAAATCACCGTGCTTGGATTGAATAGGGGAGCTTCTGGTTGACAAAGATATCCATATGTCGAACTGTGGCCTTTATTGCAACATAGGTGCAATCAATAACACGCTGCACGCTGGCTAATTGGGCTAAGGCTGTGCTTCTCTGTGTCTGAGACGTCAAATCTCGAGGGAAATTAATTTGCTCCCCCCACATGAGAAAACAGGACATCAATTCCAGCCTTAATACAGCTAGGTGCTGCTGACAGGGATGAAGTCATAGTCAAAGAGTTTGACAGCACAAAAAGAGGCCTTTCAGCCTATCATGTCTGTGCCAGCCATCAAGCACCTATCAATTCTAATGCCATTTTCCGGGGCTTGATCCGTAGCCTTGTATGCTATGGCATTTCAAGTCCACATCTAAATGTTTCTTAAATGTTGTGAGGGTTCCCTCTTCTACCACCTTTCCCAGACGTGAATTCCAGATTCCCACCACCCATTGGGTGAAAATGTTTTTCCTTAAATCCCCTCAAAATCTCCTGCCCCTGACCATAAATCTATGCCCTCTGATATTGACCCCTTTACTAAGGGGACACGTTTCTTCCTATCTACCCTATTTATGTCCCTCATAATTTTGTACACCTCAATCAGGTTCCCCCCCTCAGCTTTCTCTGCTCTAAGGAAAACAACCCCAGCCTAACCAGCCTCTCTTCATAGCTGAAACGTTCCAGCCCGGGCAACATCATGGTGAATCTTCTCTGTACCCTCTTGAGTGCAATCACATCCTTCCTATAGTGTGGCGACAAGAACCTCACACAGTACTCTAATTGTGGCCTAATGAGCATTTTATACAGCTCCACCATAACCTCCCTGCTCTTATAGAGTGTTACCACACCTTGGGCTAGTGTGTGGTCAAGGCCGCTTGACCCAGAGTCCCAACACGTGAATGAACCAATAATTCTTAGAAAAATACCTGACGTCTTTGGTCCCTGCTGCCCAATAATTACAGTCACCAGGTGTGTGGGTTTAAATACAATTACTGTTTATTTATAACATGAACTGTAATGGAATATACAGCAAATACAACTGGTTATCTATTATCTAATTCTTAATTCTCCATTTTAACTTGCCCCAACTCTCCACAAACATACACAAGATAGACAAACACAAAGGGGAGGAAAGGGGTACAAATCATAAATGAAGCGGGAAGAGTCTTTGTTTCAGATGATGGTTTTTAGCATCTTACCCCTCTTCAAACTTTGCTTTCAGTTTGAGGCTTTTACTGTAGATTCATGCAGGTCTCTGTGGTTTCAGAGATGCAGCACTCACGGCCTTTCTAGAGAGAACACGGAGTAGAGAGAGTAGGTTCTTGTCTTTGTTTGCAGCCTCAATAGTTTCCGTGTAGATTCATTCATTCAGGTTCTCTGCAGCTTCAGGAATACAGCACTCATAGCCTTTCTGCAGAGGGAGAGAAAGCAGGATCTTGTCAAGGACCCAACTGCTCCCTCAGGTCTCTGTGAACCATCGCACTGGCATAGGGTCCAATCACCACCTGTTACCGGACAGAGTATGGCCATTTGGCCATTTCATTGGCCGCCAGCCAATCAATCAAACCAGGTCTCACCCCATCTCTCTCTCTGGTACTAAGAAGTTTACGGTCTCCTGTTCAAACTAGCAGAGAATAGCAGAGTGTTCCAGCCCAGGCAACATCCCAGTGGATCTCCTCTGCATCCTCTCTATTGTGATTACTTGCTTCCCATAGAGTGGTGACCAGAACTGCACACAATACGCCAGCTGTGGTCTAACCAGTGTTTTATAAAGCTCCGTCATAACCTCCTTGCTCTTATGTTCTTTGCCTCAGTTAATAAAGGCAAGTATTCCATATGCCTTCTTAACCATCTTATCTACCTGCCTTGTTGTCTTCAGGGATCTATGGACATGCACATCAAGGTCCCCTTGATCCTCTGTACTTCCTCAGGTCCTACCATTCATTGTATATTCCACTGGCTTGTTAGTCCTCCCAAAATGCTTTACCTCACACTTTCCAGGGTTATATTCTATTTGTCACTGGTCTGCCCATCTAACCAGCTCGCCTATATCGTCCTGTAATCTAAGGCTTTACTCCTCCCTTTTTACCACACCAATTTTTGTGTTATCTGCAAACTTACTGATCATACCTCCTACATTCTAATGTACCCTACAAACAGCAAGAGATCCAGCTCCGATCCCTGCTGAACACCACTGGGCACAGACCGTCAGTCACAAAAACAACCATCACTCTGCCTCCTGCACCAAACCAATTTTAGATCCAATTTGCCAAATTGCCCTGGATACCATAGGCTTGTGCCTTCTTGACCAGCGACATGCGGGACCTTGTCAAAGCCTTAATGAAGTCCATGTAAACTACATCAACTATACTGCCCTCATCTACACACATAGCCATCGCCTCAAAAAACTGAATCAAATTTGTTACATATACTAGACAGGTCTCCTGATAATCCCTGGAAAGGTCCTGAGGCATAGAACTTGCAAGTGACGGCTACCTTCAGAACCACTGGCAGGGCTTGGGGGTAGATTTAGCGTGCTTCCAGTTACTGTGGACCATGGCATGTATTTCTGTCACCACCTCACGGCTTAGCCTCATTTGCCTTCGGCACTGGCTCTCTGTAATATTGAGTTGGGTGTCCTAGGTTTGTGTATCTCGGTTTGTGCATCTCACTTGCCCTGTCACTCGTCCTCTTCCTTACTGGTACACAGGGAGCAGCCTTTTCCTTCTAACTCTTTACCCTCCCTCTGGCTTCCAGCTGTTCATGGTGACTGGCTTTTATGACTTCATGGGTAAGGGTGCCATGACCCATGTTCTAGGATCCTTCACACGAAGTGCCATGCACCCTTCTCCAATTTGACAAAACTTTTCCTGGCGCCAAGGTGCACCAGTCAGTAGGAGCAAAAATAATTGCCCTGCCAGACTAGGAGGCCCACCCACAGACTCCCTTGGATGAAGAGAAATTTATTGCTACTTCTGGGGCTGTGAATAAAGTTTTAAGGCAAATTCCACAAGGGTCCTCTACCACTCCAAAGAGTGGCTATCCGTAGAAGTATTCCAAGTTCAGACCAGCCCGTACAAGGTCTACTTGGCAGACTTTGGGTTCCACACTCATAGGCTACCAAAACGCGACTACATCAGAGGCAGCTAATGAAACGCACCCTGTCCCCATGAAAATGGGAGCTATCATGTTCAGGGGTGGAACCCCCAATTTTGGGGCACTTCTGTTATTTCACTATGACAGTGAGCTTCTCCGTCATGGCGGAAATCTGGGCCCATGTCTTCAGATGTTTATGTTCTGAGCTCTGGAATTCCCTCCTCAAACCTTTATGCTTCTTCATCTCACTCTCTGCTCCTTGAGAGACCTTGAAACTTACCTCTTTTGCAAAGTTTTCAATGAGCCCTCCTAAAATATATTCTTTGACTCAGTGTCAGTATTTGTCTAATTAGACTCCTGTGAAACACTTTCAATTTACTTATAGATTCATGACACAAAAGGAGGACATTTGGCCCATCGAGTTCATTCCTCATCAAATATGTTACATAAATGTAAGCTATTGTTGCCATTGCCGTTGCACCTTCTGATTTTGTCTGCAGTCTTTCCCATACTTGACTACATGTTGATCCTTCAACTAGTCTTCTCTGGCATCCATCCGGTTGGGACTGCTCTTGTCTAATTCCGTTCCTATCTATTCCAGTCATAACAAGATATTCACTTGCAATAACTTCTCCTCCTGCTTCCTGACCATTGTCTCAGGTATGCCCAAGGATCTATACTTGGTCCCCTCCTAGTTCATAGAATCATAGAATTTACAGTGCAGAAGGAGGCCATTCGGCCCATTGAGTCTGCAAAGGCTCCTGGAAAGAGCACCCCATTTAAGCCCACACCTCCACCCTATCCCTGTAACCCAGTAACCCCACTGTTATAACCTGCCTGCTTACCATTGGCTGGGGACTAATGGCAATCCCACAATCCTTTGGGAGTGTGAGCTTCCCCAATGTGGGGGGCGGAGAAATCATTAGCAGATTCACTGCATAAATAAAGCTGGCCAGTTTGGAACCAGCTAGAGGAGAGTGAGCAGCGAAGGAGTTGCTGCTGCTGTTGTATGTATATGTTATTGTAAATAAACGTTATTTCTTTCTATCCTTCAACTCGTGCTGGATTCTTCGTGGCCCTCATAAAACTGGCGACGAGGGTTAAAGTGAATAGCTGTCTACACTGCTGAAGCCACTTCCCTGGACTTTTGTAGGATACAGGTTGGAAGTTGTTTTCTATTACACCATGCCTCTGTATGATCGTTTGGATGTTTTTGACGCTGCGCTGGAAAACTGGAACCAGTACGCACAAATGATGCGTTACTATTTCCGGGTAAACAACATCACCGAAAACGAGCGCCAGGTGGTCATATTGCTCACCGCCTGGGGCCTGCATACGTTTGGGGTGATTAGGAGCCTTACGTAACCAGTTGCGCCGGACACCAAAATGTTTGATGAACTTGTGAATTTAGTGGGGCAACATTTTAACCCAACCCCGTCCACGATAGTCCAGCGTTACTGGTTCAATACCACTGAGAGGACCCCAGGAGAATCCCTTGCCGAGTTTCTATCCAGCTACGCAGGATTGCGGGGTACTGTGACTGTGGTGAGACCTTGTCAGGAATGTTACGCGACCGTTTGGTTTGCGGTGTTAACAATGCGGCCACCCAGAGAAAGTTGTTAGCTGAGCCAACATTGACTTTTCAACAGGCCATTCAAATAGTATTGTCCCGAGAGAGTGCAGAACGAGGAGTGCAGGAGCTACATGGAATGGAGGTGCATGCCTTGGGGCGCAACCCCTTCCATCCGAAAGCATCTCCCCGCAACCCTGCGGTACCTTGGGTGAGGCGACGTCCAGATCGACGCCAGTGGCCGTCGGACATTCCTCCCCGAAGGGAGCCTATTCCAGAACCAATAGATGAGGAGCCATGTCTGTGTCAGACTTGTAGGCGCTGACCCTGTCGTGGACGCCGGTCCTGGGGGCGCCAGAGGCGCCGTCGTTCCGACCGAAACTGGGGCCAGCCCAGGGGCCGTACCTTCCATGTGGATGAACCTGCGGCGACTACTCCCGAGGACGTGGAGACGTAGGACGACTGCCTGCAGCTGCATTGTGTGGCAGCTCCCTGTGTGGCCCCCATTAAGGTGACAGTATGGGTCAATGGTCACCTGCTTGAGATGGAGTTGGACACTGGCGCAGCGGTCTCCGTGATCGCCCAGAAGACATTCGACCGCATCAAGCAGGGTATACAGACCCTTACATTAACCGACACACAGGCCAGGTTGGCCACCTACATGGGGGAACCATTGGACATTGCAGCAACTATAAGGATCCCTGTAGTTTATGGACGCCAGGAGGGGTGTTTCCCACTTATCGTGGTGCGCGGCCATGGGCCCAGCCTGTTAGGTCGGGACTGGTTGCGTCATTTGCGGCTGCAATGGCAGCACATCCCCCATACAGTTTCTGGAGGGTTGACTGAGGTGCTAGGACGATATCCAGATGTATTCCAGCCCGGTTTGGGGAAAATAAAAGGGGCCGTAGCCCGTATCCAAGTTGAACCAGGAGCCACGCCACGCTATTTCCGGGCACGTCTGGTGCCTTATGCCTTGCTTGAGAAGGTAGAAGGGGAGCTCACTCGTTTGAAAACTTTGGGTATTATCAGGTCCGTCCGTTTCACTGACTGGGCAGCACCAATTGTACCTGTAATGAAGCCAGATGCCACAGTTCGCTTGTGCGGTGACTATAAACTTACAATGAATATGGCTTCCTGGCTCGACCAATATCCAATGCCTCGCATAGAGGATCCCTACGCGAAGCTTGCAGGTGGACTCTCGTCCACAAAATTAGATATGAGTCACGCCTACCTACAGTTGGAGCTGGACCCTGCCTCCCAGCCATATGTAACGATTAATACACACCGGGGCCTGTATGAATATACATGGTTGCCCTTTGGGGTATCCTCTGCCTGCGCTATTTTTCAACGCGTCATGGAGGGCATTTTGAGAGGTTTACTGAGTGTCGCTGTCTACTTGGATGACGTTTTGCTTACAGGGACGTCGGAACAGGAACATTTGGAAAATTTGGAGGCTGTCCTTAGACGTTTTTCGGAGGCTGGAGTCCGTTTACGTCACACAAAGTGCGTCTTTCAAGCGAAGGAAGTAGTCTACCTGGGTTATCGGGTGTACTGCGAAGGTTTGCACCCCGTCGCAGAGGTGCGCACAATTCAACAGGCCCCAGCCCCGACTGACGCTTCGCATCTTCGTTCTTTTCCCGGCCTCGTAAAATATTACGGGAAGTTCCTCCACAATCTGGCAACTACGCTGGCCCCGTTGCACCTTCTGCTAAAGAAGAATCACACCTGGGTTTGGGGTCAGCTGCAAGAAACCGCTTTCCGGCAGGTAAAACGACGATTGTCGTCGTCTGGGTTACTAACCCACTATGATCCTGGAAAGCCTTTGCTCATCACATGTGATGCATCCCCGTATGGTATTGGGGCTGTCCTGTCCCACAAGATGGAGAATGGGGCCGACCCGCCGATAGCTTTCGCCTCCCGCACATTGACTGCAGCGGAGAAAAGGTACGCGCAGATTGAGAAGGAGGGCCTGGTGGTGGTCTTTGCGGTGAAACGCTTCCAACCGTACGTGTATGGCCGCCATTTCACTATCGTGATTGATCATAAGTCTCTGCTGGGACTTTTCCAAGAGGATAAGCCAATACCGCCCATTGCTTCCACACGGATTCAGCGCTGGGCTTTGTTGCTCGCTGCCTGAGTATTCTCTGGAGCACAAACCAGGAACCCAGATAGCAAATGCCGACGCACTGAGCCGATTGCCTTTATCGACCAGCCTCATGTTGACCCCCACGACCGGTGAGGTGGTTGCAACCCTAAATTTTATGGACACCTTGCCTGTCACGGCATCACAGATCCATGAGTTGACCCAGACGGAGCCAGTCCTGTCAAAGGTTCGGCACATAGTCCTGTATGGTGGGCAGCATAGACAGCTCCCAGGCGAGCTGCGGGCATTTTTCTCCAAACTGTCAGAATTTAGTGTGGAAGACGGTATCCTCTTGTGGGGGATGCGTGTGATTTTCCCGGAAAAGGGACAGGAGCTGATACTAAGAGACTTGCACAATGGGCATCCGGGTGGGACCAAAATGAAAATGTTGGCCCGGAGTTATGTCTGGTGGCCAGGCCTCGACACGGACATTGAGAAGGTGGCCCAAAACTGCTCCATTTGAAAGGAACATCAGAAGCTTCTGCCGGCCGCGCCCCTACATCACTGGGAATGGCCAGGGCGGCCTTGGGCGCGCTTGCATGCAGATTTTGCCGGCTCTTTTCAAGGATCCATGTTCCTTCTATTAATCGATGCCCAGTCTAAATGGTTAGAGGTGCATAAGATGGTAGGCACAACGTCCTGCGCAACAATCGAGAAGATGCATTTGTCTTTCAGTACGCATGGCCACCCCGAGGTGCTGGTCACAGACAATGGAACTCCGTTCACAAGTGAGGAGTTTGCGAGGTTCATGAAGATGAACGGCATACGCCATATCCGCACCGCCCCATACCACCCGGCTTCAAATGGGTTGGCAGAGCGCGCAGTGCAGACATTCAAACGAGGCCTAAAGAAGCAGTCTTCCGGGTCGATGGACATGAGACTGACTCGTTTTTTGTTTTCATATAGGACCACTCCACATGCGGTGACTGGGGTAGCTCCCACGGAACTCCTAATGGGCCGGAGACTTCGCACCCGCCTTAGCATGGTTTCCCCGGACATTGGCGCAAAGGTACGCTGCACACGAGAACGGCAGGGACATGGTTTTTCTCAGCATCGGCAGATTCGGCAGTTTGCGCCCGGTGGCCCTGTGTTCGTTCGGAATTTTGCTGGTTGTGCCCAGTGGGTCCCTGGCATAATGTTCCGCAAAACGGGCCCTATCTCTTACCAGGTGCAAGCCCAAGGTCGGCTCCAGCGCAAGCATGTCGACCACGTTTGGTCCAGAAGACCATCCCTTCCAAAGATTCCCCGCCCCCGGAGCTCATTTCTACAGCCACAGAGACCAGACACAGTGGAAAGTGTTCCTCTGGTGCCGCACTCAAAGCCTGCACAGGTCGTTGCAGGACCGTGTGGAGATAGAGACGCCGAGATGACGGAGGCAGCGGACTCCGAGATGGAGACACAGGACGCCTCAGAGGGGGAATCCTCGGGCCCATGGGCCGTGGATGTACAACCGTTACGTCGTTCATCATGGAAGCGCCGTTCTCAGTCTCGTTACACGCCGCCCGATCCAGTGCCTCATACAAATGGTGTCCGGCCTGCGGCAAAGCGAGTCCGTCACTCTCTTGCGCCAGCGTCTTCGGTGGATTCTTTGGACTTTGGGGGTGAGGGATGTTATAACCTGCCTGCTTATCATTGGCTGGGGACTAATGGCAATCCCACAATCCTTTGGGAGTATGAGCTTCCCCAATGAGGGGGGCGGAGAAATCATTAGCAGATTCCCTGCATAAATAAAGCTGGCCAGTTTGGAACCAGCTAGAGGAGAGTGAGCAGCGAAGGAGTTGCTGCTGCTGTTGTGTAAATGTATAAATATATATATATGTTATTGTAAATAAATGTTATTTCTTTCTATCCTTCAACTCGTTCTGGATTCTTCGTGGCCCTCACAAAACCCACCTAAACTATTATCTATATACACCCTCCCAGCAATATCCTCTAAAACACAACATCAGTTGACACATTTGTGCTGAAGACACCTGGCTCTATCTTACCACAACCTTTCTTGAACCTTCCAATGTCTCTAATTTGCCTTTTCAACATCCAGGACTAGATGAGCAGAAATCTCCTTAAACTAAATATGGAGAAGACAGGAACCATTGTCTGTGGTTTCCATAACAAATTTAATTCTTCAGCCATCAACTCCAATACTCTCTTTGGCAGCTGTCCACATCCTTACTTACACTAAGGCCCATTCACCCACCTTTGTTGGCTGTCCCTCGATTCATGGATGATGTCTACTCAGGGTCCTGTGTGTCTGTTGTGGGTCTTCATGAGACTGAACAGATTGACGCTCAACCCACAGATCTTTGAGTACATGGGGAAAGATGTCCCTCATGATAGTGGGATCCAGAGTGCACGATTTGCTTCCTTTTATTTTCTTTTCCTCCCCAACCCCACCCCCAAAACCCTGCTACTTCAAAACTTTGTATTTCAAACCTGATGGACAGGTTGTCGCGATTCTGAACAATTGGTAGCAAGTTCCTCCTATTCATCAAGGCCAATGGTGCTGTGCTTCAAGAGAGCTTCAGAGTGTCTTTAAAGCGTTTTCTTTGTCCTTCCCAGCTGGAACACTGGCCACTTGACAGTTGCGAAAACAAGCTCTGGCGGCATTGACATTTTCCGGCCATTCAAAGGCAATCAAAGTTGATTTTGTTTCAGCAGGTTTGCCTGAATACTTATGGGGCTGGCTTCAAGAAAGACTCTAGTGTTTGTTCATTGGTCTTCCCATTGAATCCGGAGGATACAATGCAGGCATTGCTGATGGAATTTATCTGGTGCTCTTACGTGTCACTGATATGGAGTCCAGCTCATAGGGTAGTACAGGAGTGCGGCGATGACAAGTGCTCTGAACACTGGGACGTCTGTTAACTGGTGGAGGTCTTTCTTGTCAAACATTCGCTGCTGTAGACTGCAGAAGGCTGAGCTGACGCAGCCTACCCGATGTTGGATTTTGTCAGTGTTGGCCGTTTGAGAGAGATAGCTGCCAAGGCATGGGAAGTACTCAACATGTTCCAGAGTCTCTCCTTCAGCACATATGAGAGGTGGAATATTTGGCTGACTAAGTGTGGCTTGATATATGAGTTTTGTTTTTGGCACCATTCAAGGACAGGCCAAGTTTCTTGTAGGCAGAATTGAAGAGATTGAGAGTAGCTGGCAAATCTGGTACAGAGTGGGCAATGACATTGCAGTCATCCGCAAACTGTAGATCATTTATGTCTTTAGTGGTCAGTTTAGCTTTGCCACAGAGGCGTCTAAAGTTAAAGAATTTTCCATCAGGCAGTATTTAATACTCATTCCAGAAGATAGTTGATCTCTGATGAGGTGACTAGCCACTGTCAGTCAGATTGTAAATAGCCTGGGGGCTATCACACAACCTTGCGTGGCACCAGCCCAGATTTTAATGGCATCTGTTTCACATCTCCCGCTCAAGACAGTTGCAAAACTCAGCTTTCCATTTCCTTATTCACACTGAGGCCCATTCACCATCACCCCAGTGCTCATTGACCAAATTAGCTCCTAGTCTGGCAGCACTTCAATTTTAAAGTTCTCATCCTAGTTTTAAAATCCCTCCCGAGTTCAGCAACCTCCTCCATCTCAACAGCCACCCCAGATATCTGCATCCCTCTGATTTTGGACTGCTGTGCCTCCCTGATTTCTTTTAAACCTCCCTCTTTGAACAAGCCTTTCATCTATTCTAATATCTTCTTATGTGGCTTTGTCAAATGTTCTGTGAAGTGCCCTGGTTGTGGTTTACTATGTTAAAGGTGCTATGTAAATGCATTTTTTTAGATTTGAGGATGGAAGCTAAATCTTGTGATGGAATTTTTTCACAAACAAAGTGTCCCTCCGCAGGAGCTGGAACTCCATAGTCCTTCTCATGCCAGGTTGTAATGTGACATAAGTTGTGATAGTGCACTCTGATATTGTAATTCTTACAATGAGAAGTTTGAATAAACCAATTTTGATTATGTAACTCATTCTCACTATTTTCACTCAGAATATTTTAATAGCTGGACTGTAAGCCTAAACACCACAGCAAATAACAGCCATCTGAAAGAAACCCCTCGCAGACTTTTTTTTAACGTGAAGTAATGGATTTAATGAGTCAGCATTTTTTACTATCATCTGCTCGTGTTGTAAATTTCACATCTAGTTATGTGCATTTAGTTGAAGTGAAGAAATAAAGCAGTTGCTAGAAATCATGTGCAACAATTTCAGCAAGTTAATGATTTTGTGCCACTTGCTGGTCAAACTTTTAGAACAAAAATGATTGTTTGGCTTTCTTTTGGTTACACAATGGGTAAATGTGAATAAATCGAAATACACTGGTCAGATTTGCAGATATTTAAGCCAAAGTTTAGAGGGCCCGTTTGCTGCGGGGGGAAATCCCGTTATGGCACTCTCCCGAGATTTAGCAGCCATAATGGGATTCGCGTCCACAGCGAGATCTTGGTTTGAGATTTTGCCCGCCCCGCCGGTGACCTGATCAGGTTCACGCCTTCAAGATTTCCATGAATTTTAATACATTTAAATGTAGTTGAACGGCTTTACGCCGTAGCATCCGCCCATGAAGGAACCTTCCCCCGTCCCCGACAGCCTGACATCATGCCGGCATGAATCAAAAATAAAAACCAGTTGTGATGACCACGCCTAGGGTGTGGAAGTGCCTGGAGGCGTCAGTGTTGAGGGCCAAGACTGGGCATTGCCCCCTGGCACTGCCAGGGCACTGAAGTTGGTACTGCCAGGGGATGCTGACAGGGGGCATTGAAGCGGGCACAGTCATTTCAGCTCTGGCAGGGGCCCTCCCCTTTTGTGTGGTAGGGGAGAGAAGAGAGCCCCAATGGCAGGGGGGAGGGGGTGGGGGGAGAAGAGGGGAGAGAGATGACAGGGGGGGAGGGAAGAGGGGGTGTAGAGCCGCCTATGTTGGAGGGGGTCACCCCGAAGCTTGTGGGGGTGGTCCTCCAGGTTTGTGGGACAGGGGACATTTTAAACACAGATTGAGGCGCCCTTTGCAGATGGTGCCTCGGTCTCTGTGGAGCTGGCCTTGCCGCCTCTATCAGGTCCCGCCCCGCTAGAGTGACACGCAAACCATGCTCCTCGACTTTCTGTGCACTAAGTACCAGAAAGTCTAACCTGAACACTCGGCTGTGTTTTTAGATATTTTGCCATTTTTGGGGAAATTTTTACCTGTGGTGTTTTTTACCTTATGTGGTACTCCAGAAGTACGATATAACACCCACAATATTTTGGGAAATTTTTTTAAAGTTTAGAGTACCCAATTGTTTTTTCCCAATTAAGGGGCAATTTAGCATGGCCAAGCCACCTAGCCTACACATCTTTGGGCTATGGGGTGAGACCCACGCAGACACGGGGAGAATGTGCCCCACATTCAAATATGACATATTTTAGAACTATGAGAAATACTGTTAGATGCAAAACATATGACTATCTAACTTCTTCGTACCATTATTTAAATCAAAATATAGTTTATTAATAATATTTTTTGTACAAAATACTTTTACCAAGATTTCTACTGTTTGGAGCAATCTTTCCTCTGACATTGTTCGGCATAGATTATTCTGCTTCCTGGAAATTATTAAAAGTTGGTGTTTCTTAAATCATAATTAATTAACAATGTCTTATATCTGCACTAAAAAGTGAACTAAACTGTATTTAATTCACAACTATAATTATTTTCAAAACTTTTCGCACTTGATATTTGACATTCAAAATGCATTTGAAGATGAGGCTTATTTTCCTCACAAACTTCTGACTCTCCCGTTTTCTTGATGGAGTATTGTGTGTCCATGCATGTGCTCAGATGCTTTGCCCAAGTAACTATCTGGCAGTTACTGTTGGCAAGCAATTTGACTGATTCTGTGCTTTTACACATGCGCTCTCAGCACTAGATAATGTTCATGAGAAAGAACACTGACTAATTTTCTTTTTCCTAGTCTCAACTGAGGTGAATTATAGTGGTCCTAATACTTTTCTAACTGAGTGCATCTAACTTGCTACAATCCTGCCGATATGGCACTGAAAGGTCTGAGAAAGCATTTGGAGAGTGCGACAGAATTTGGATCTGGTAAAATGTTGTAGAATATTCAAAATTGAACCTTATTCGATTCAGTATATGTGTGCACAAATGTCAAAGCAAGCCAGATATAAAAGCACTCCATGTGTTTGTGAATAGTAATGCAGCTATTGTAAATAACCTGTAAAAAATCACTTCTGTGGGCTTTATTTTCATTTTCCTTATTTCCTTTCTAGCCCCTCCCCAGAGTCACACATTATATCTTAGCCAAGATGACAAGAAGGCAATCTGTTCTCAAGCACTATGCCAATGCCATTCTGTAAACTAACTTCTATGAGGTTGCCAAGAGTGGCCCAGGGTGCCTTTCTCCTCAGTTTTTTACTCTCTCCCTATGGGGAGGAAACTCCTCCTAGTAACATGGCTGAATTTGAAAACTTGTTGTGTAAAGAATCACTGACATGAATTTATGCCCAGCCTGTGTGGCATAGCAATAATACAACATGCCACAACACTCCCACACTTTTGAGCCAACACTTGCATCACATTTACCTTGTAGAATCAGTCTAATAGAAATTGGCACAATGGGGTATTTTACTATTTATCTTTATTGTACGATTTGATATTTCTGTTTGTTCATATTTATGTCTGACTCATATATATCTTTACATATGACTATCTGAGCCTTAAAGTTGCAATTCTTGCTGACAGTACCTGGTTCAAGATTGAATTGTTTTGTCCAGAAGAGAATGATGCACATGTAAGTTTGTGAACATGGCCAGCACATCCAAAGATGTGCAGGTTAGGTGGATTGGCCATGCTAATTGCCTCTTAGTGTCCAAAGATGTGCAGGTTAGGTGAGGTTGTGCGGATAATTGTGAGGGTGGGGGAGTGGGTCTAAATAGGGTGCTCTTTCAGGGGGTTGATGGGCTGAATGGCCTCCTTCTGCGCTGTAGGAATTCTATGATTCTATCTCTCTTGGCAGTTAAATACTAAATGCTGCAAGTCAAACCAAAGTGATATGAGACTATCCCGTCTAGGAATCACACATCAATGCTCTCTGAATTCAGGTAAGGCCCTGACTCCAGGGGCAAAATTCTGAGGTCCTGATCGGGGCTAGCACAGAGGACAGCAGGCACAAAAATAGCGCTACCAATCAGCGTGCTGATTCCTAGGCTCCATGCTGCCCAGGCTATTTCTGGAGGTACAGTGGGGTGTGGCAAGGCTGCACACCCTCAAGTGGTGAGTTAGCAATTTAGCTTATTAAAGGCTTATTGTTGGAGGTTGACTGGGATTTTTCTGTTGGCCTCCAGGTCTCCGCAGACAGCGGGAGACAATACAGCTGCCTAGAAGCAGCTGACCTGTGGCAGACTGGGCACGGCAACACTCAAGCAGGTTTAGATGTCCTCTATGCCTGTCTGGGTTTCTGGCTTCAGCAGCAGGCCACCCTGTGGAGGTTTCCCCTCTATACTAGTGGCCAGGTTGCAAAGGCTTTTTTAAATTTAAAAGTTGAGTACGCTGGAAAATGAAGTAATTTCATTTGGAGCACCCTCTATCTCACTTACCTGTCATGACATCCTGCTGCTGCTTTCAAACTGGCACGCATCCTTCAGCTTTGAAAGCCCACCCACTGTCCTTAATTGGACCATTAATTTGAAAAGTCACAAATGAGTGACTGTTCCCCACACACTGAGTTTTAGACCGCTCCCCCCCCCCCCCCCCCCCCCCCCCCATTTGACTCTGACAGCAAGGTCCTGAGGCCCACAGGGGAAATTCTGCCCCAGATTTATAGTGCAATGTTAATGGATTTTGCTTCGTAATTTGCAGCAAATCAAAATGATGCCATCACATTCAAGTTTTCCTTTTGGTGTGCACCTGCTTAAGAACATAAGGAATAGGAGCAGAATTAAGTGATGTGATCACTCAAGCCTGCTCCACCACTCAGTAAGATCGTGACTGATCTTCTACCTCAACTCCACCTTTCTGCCCTGTTCCCATATCCCTTAAATTCAAACTCATTCCACAGGAAAGTATTGGAATGTGGACATTGTGGTCGTTTTTGCAATTGTAATCTCATTAAGAGTCCTTTAATAAAATGCTTTCTTGTGCCATGGAGAGATAAGAGGTTAGTTTTGGTTAGCACTGCTGCCTCACAGCGCCAGAGACCTGGGTTCAATTCCGGACTTGGGTGACTGTGTGTGTGGAGTTTGCACATTCTTCCCGTGTCTGCGTGGGTTTCTTCCTGGTGCTCCGGTCTCCTCCCATGGTCCAAAAGATGTGCAGGTTCGGTGGATTGGCCAATCTAATAGCCCCTTAATGTCCAAAGATGTGTAGGTTAGGTTGAGGTTATTGGGATAGGGCAGGGGAGCGGGCTTGGGTGGAATGCTGTTTCAGAGGGTCGGTGCAGATGTGATGGTCCGAATGGCCTCCTTCTGCAATATGGGGATTTTATGAATTTCCATGTGGAGGTTGGTTCTACTTTTGAGTTGCAATGACGGTAGCTATGTAAGCAAACATTGCACATTGCAAGCTTCCATAAATAGCATTTATTTTGGACAGAGTTGGTTGAGGACAAATATTGGCCGGGAACTGGGAGAACAAGATGCTTTTCTTTAAATAGTGCCATGGGGGCTTTCATTGAACAAGGGACAAGTCCCCTTGACTTGGAGACACATCAATAATGGGAGAGGGACATTGGGAAACTAAAAATGCCAACAAAAGTGCAATAAAAGCGGGGACATGGTAGCACAGTGGTTAGCACAGTTGCTTCACAGTTCCAGGATCCCAGGTTCGATTCCCGGCTTGGATCACTGTCCGTTCGGAGTTTGCACTTTCTCCCCTGTCTGCGTGGGGTTCCTCCCACAGATGTGCAGGTCAGGTCGATTGGCCATGCTAAATTGTCCTTAGTGTCCAAAAAAGATTAGGTGGGGTTACTGGCTTACAGGGATAGATAGGCTGGAGGTGTGGGTTTAGATAAGGTGCTCTTTCCAAGTGCTGGTGCAGACTCGATGGGCCGAATGGCCTTCTTCTGCACTGTAAATTCTATGATTCTATGATGAAGTGGGGAGCAACTATTAAAAGCGGCAATCCACCGTTCCAAATTTCCATTTTGCAGCCATTAATGTCGTCAAAAAAAACCTATGGAGTGAAAAGGAAAAGACCCATATTCATATTTGGCTGAAAACTTCCTAAGACTTTTCACAGCATTCCTTTTGAGATGCAGTGACTGTTGCTATGGAGGCAAAAACAAGAGTTAATTTTGCACATCTCAAAAAGGGTTGTTTTGGCTGGTCGTAGTTGAGGGAAAATATTGGCCTGGGGAACTTGGGTGGACTTCTTACTGCTCTTTCACTGAACGAAGGAAGCAAGAGTTAGAAAATGACAATAATTGGTGTATCCCCTTCGAATAGAACAGCATGTGCAAATGTTGCTAATCCTCTACTGATCAGAAATGCAAGTGCTGAAAGTGAACAGCTTTTTAAAAATAAATAAAACTGAATGCATTGACCTAGAAGTTAACGTGCGGGGAGGCAGGGGGGACAGCTGAGCTGACAAGGGGTGGTTAGTAAACAAAAACCAGCAACCATGCGGCGGGGGGGGCGCGAGCAATCCACTGGCTGCCGACTGACCTTAACCAGCGCTGCTCGATAGGTAAGTATCGCGAGAGCGGGCGGCCCAGGCGAGTCCCAACACTCACCAACAGTTGGCTGCGCGGCCACTAACATCTGGGCCGCAGATGAAGGGACCACACGGTAGCTGTGCAGAGACTGGCCTCATGAGCGCTCGCCCCGGAGCCCACAGCCGCCTCACGAGTCCGCCTGTCCAGGTAAGCGGAACACCTGGAGCACTGCAGCGCGCGCGCGCCCCGGGCCAGGTACAGGAGGCGCTGCTCCCGCTGCTTGCTACTGCTCCCCTTCTCCTTCCCTGACCGTCGCCCGCTCCAAGTTTTGTTGTGGGTCGGGGCTTTTTTTTTTTTGTTGCTTGAGGAGTTATGTGTGTGTGTGTTATTTTTCTCTCCCTTTCTTCCACTGCCTTTATCACTGCTGCCCCCGTAGGCCGAAGTAACCAGGCAGAGAGTTCACTCAAGACTTTATCATATATTTTTCTCTCTCTCTCCTCTCTCTCTCTTCCCCCCACCCCCCCCCCAATCATATTTTTCAACTCGAGAGAAAGTTGCACTTTTTGCCGTTTCACCGTTTGTTTGTTTTTTGTTTCTGGTGGGTGAGAAAAGGATGTAAGATTGGAAATGTTGCTTTGTCGGACAATGGTGGTGCACTATTCCCCCCCCCCCCCCCCCCCCTTTGCTGGCTGCGAACCCGAGTTAAAGGAACATATGGCATTAGAGGAGCACAGCTGGAGGTAGCATTTCCATTGCCAGTGATGTCAGAGCAGCTGACTCTCCAGCTTGTTCCTGGAGTTAGTGAGCCCAGCTTTTCTCTCTCTCTCTCTCTCTGCTTCGCCGCCACTTTCCCTCAGGATCCATTTCGGATTTACAACCGATTTAACTCGGTGGGTGTCCGGGGGGTTTGGGGTTGAGGGGGGGAGGGGGTTTGAGCCCCCCCCCCCCCCCCCAAACAGAAATGCTTTAAGGACCATTGACGCTTTTCAGGGAGGAGTGAATCAAAAGTGGGCGTGAGAATTAAAGTTTCATTCCTTGTTGCTTGTGGTCAAGGTATTAACAGTAAACAGTTGTTTGCTCGCCATTCGAGCGATCACTGAATGAACGCTCTTTCTGTCATTCCTGAAGTGCCAAAGTTTGGGTGATTACTTGGGAAACTAATTGCTGTAAATGGTCGTTACTTAATTTGGCCTAATTGATAACATTTTTCTGACAGCTGTCGCGTTTCGGATGCCATCTGCACGAACGCTGGGTGCTCGTTGCAAATTCGAACAGTCGTTAAGTTTATCAGCCTTTCGCAATTTTGGACTTGTTTTAAAACGGTCGATGGCGCAGTTTTAATGGAAGGGCACGCTGGCATTTCTTCTGTTTTGATTTCTGTTCGATTTTCGTGTTTTGCAGGTTATGAAGGAAGAATGGAGTTTCCAGACCATAGTCGGCAGTTGCTGCAGTGTCTGAGTCAGCAGCGTCACCAGGGTTTTCTCTGTGACTGTACTGTTCTAGTTGGAGACGTTCAGTTTAGAGCCCATCGTGCAGTACTTGCTTCATGCAGCATGTACTTCCATCTATTCTACAGGGACCAGCTGGACAAAAGAGACATTGTGCGTCTGAACAGTGACATTGTCACAGCTCCTGCCTTTGGCCTGCTTCTTGAATTCATGTATGAGGGAAAACTTCAGTTTAATAGTCTGCCCGTGGAAGATGTGCTAGCTGCAGCCAGCTACCTCCACATGTACAACATTGTGAAAGTCTGTAAGGGGAAATTGAAAGATAAAGACCTGTGTGTGGATGAAAAAACAAATGGTAATGCACTTGGACCTGTCAAAGAAGAGAGTTCTTCAGAAAGCGATGAACCAGCAGTGCGTAATTTTGACACACCAAACAAGAGAAATTGTACTGTTGTAGATTATAAAAAGCTCACAAACAGAGAAAAGATTAATGGACATTGTAGGGGCTTCTCTGATCTTGCAGGTATCAATTCTGTGTCTACAGACACTGAATCCAGCAATGCAGCAGCTGGAAAAACAAAGTCCAGTGTCAATAGTTTCACAGGAGCTTTGCCTCAGAGAGACATTAACCATATCAAGGCCTCAGCTGATGTGGACTGTGCTCTAGATCTGTCTTTCAAGCCTGTGTCTGGAAGAGATTTATTTTACTCCCCCTATGTTTCTGGACAGCTGGCCTCCGACAGCCAGCAGCAGGGCACCATGCCACTTGTTGGAGATCAACAGGAGTTGCTGTCAGACCAAGAGGACAGTGAAGAAATGGATCCTGCAAGCCAGAGTGGGAATTCTGCCAGTAGTATGCTAGCTGGATTTGGACCTGTGTTCCCAGGGAATGGTGTGACACATACTGAAGGGGTAGAGCATGAACGGGATGGGAGTGAGGATGACATGCCATCATCTGATATTACAAACACAAGGATGGTAATGTCGACAGGACATATTTTTATCTGCCCCCTCTGCAGCAAAGGCTTCCCAAGCCCTCATGTTCTTCAGCTTCACCTGAGCACCCACTTCAGGGAAAAAGATGGTCCTCGAGCCAAAATGCCTTCTGATGGCTCTATGCCCACCTGCTCACAGTGTGGGAAAACCTTTTCCTGCATGTACACACTAAAACGTCACGAACGAACTCACTCAGGTGAAAAACCTTACACCTGTGGTCAATGTGGGAAGAGCTTCCAGTACTCTCATAATCTCAGCCGTCACACAGTTGTGCACACCAGGGAGAAACCACATGCCTGCAAATGGTGCGAAAGACGATTTACGCAGTCGGGTGATCTGTACAGGCACATACGCAAGTTCCACTGTGGTCTTGTAAAGAGTATTGCTATTAGATAATGTTTGAATGTTTAGCAGCATATCTGAATATCGGCTTAAAATTAATGTTCATCTCTGGAAATCTTGCATGGTTTAGTTGAAGTGTAAAGAAACAAATTCCACTGCATGGCTTTCTTGCATAAAATGTGTGAAAAGTCTGCTCTCAATATTTAAAACAAAATCTGTTTAAGGCTGCAGTATTTCAATATTGTAATATTAACGATCCAATTGTTATATTAAAGGAATGTCACAATTTATCTTAAAACAGCTGAAAATTTCAGATACCTCATGTCCTTAAGTTTGTTTTTATTTCTCATCTTCCCCATCACTTTGGATTTGACAGTGTACAAATTTGGCATAATCTCTGGGTATTATTAACTGTAGCATGATCTATCTTTTGCAATCATTCATCATCAAATATAGTAGCCATATTTGAAAATCAATAATCAGCCCGCTAATCGAACAATACTGTGATTTGCACACTAAAAGCTAGCTTGCAAAATATAACTAATACTGGCAGTTGTTAAATGGCTAGCCTAATCTGTTAATACCTAAGCAAACATTCTTACTCCTTCTGAAATACAGTTTTACTGTACATAGTTATGCTTGACGGGATGACATCACTTAGCAACATGACCCAATACCATTCCAAATGAGAGGTAAATCAACCGTTATGCTTTGCAATGCAGTACTGTAGCTTTAACCTATGGATTTTGGATATGTGGTCTTACCTCCTGGAGAAATTCAGGATATGTGGTCTTACCTCCTGGAGAAATTCAGTCATCAAGTGTTGTATTTTTGTTGTTTGCTGTGATTGGAATATAGCACCAAGAACAACTACTAAATGTTATCGCTTTCTCCTGATTAAACTTGATACTGTATTTATAGCATTTTGATGGTTTGGGATGGAGTGGTTTTTTTTTTTGTTAAAGGCTGAATTTTTAGAAAATTAATTTTGAACTATTTCATTGAACTTTATTTAATCTTCAAATAGAATGGACTTTTTTATGTTGATGCAGCAAATGGGGGAATTTTATGAAGATTTGAGTTCTATGACAAAGATTCAAAAACAGCAATTACTACTGATGATGTTTAGAGTTTTCTTATTTAACTGCATAAATCTTGTGTTCTCAAAAAAACTTGTTTATTATTGTTAATGGGAATTTCGTTTCAGTAATGCGTTCCCTGATCATTTGGTATTACTGAATCATACTGGAACAAAAAAAAGGTTTTGAAGAAGTAAAATGTGAATTCAATTTCTTAAAAAAAAATTGAAGATCAAAAACCACTCATTTAATGTATATTTAAAAAAAAAACTTGTATTGCACACTTGAAAATATTTATGTTGCACTCTGGGTTTTCTTGGGTTTATTAAAATTCAATTTACCATATCTGCTTAATAAGCAGATTCGAGGAAAATTTAAAAACTGGAGACTAGTCATCTAACATAAAATATAAACAGGTAAGGTCTGTAAAAGTTTTGTATAATCAGAAACATTTTATTTATAGTTTTTTGTGATCTTTACAAAGTTGCTGTGTATAATTCCTATCCTTGAAATTTATTAATGGAGAGTTTTATAGTAAGAATGTAGCAGAGCCATTAGAAAGGAGTCTAATTTTTTTTTTTACAAAACTTATTGCATTTTTATAGGAAAATGTTTCCTTGTCAAAATTTTAACAATAGTGTTCTGTATGGTCTATAGAAGACAATCGGAAAGTGAAGGGTGATTTTTAAAAAAAAATTAAACCTGTTAGCGCTTATTCAGCAAGGTGTCTTTTAATATTTTTTTTTTGGCCACTGTTTCAGTGTGTTGTAAAACTGTGACAATCGTGACTAGACTTTTTTTAGTTTTAGCAAAATCTAAAAAAAATCAAGTATATTAAGATTCCTAATTTTGTGTGCTTATGTATTTTTGTTAATGGCAAAGTCTAAATGCCTGTATATTTTGTGAAGACGTGCCTTCATATATTACCTCATTCAATGGATTAAATAACCAGTGCACGGTTGCAACTTGTTCAGAAAATTGAACAACTCTTATTAAAAGAATTGATGTTTACTTGTGCGTGTATTTTTTTTAAATTATGGAAGATAAGCTAATTACATTGAATGTGGGACGTTAGAAGTGAAAGTTTGGAACTCGAATACCATCATTGTGATTTTTACAGTTTTGGATTTGTTTTCTCCAGTGCCTTGCTGGAAAGTGACCCTGATGATTTTAAGTTCCAGGGTTACGACTTTTATTGGAATGTTGTTTTTCATGATTTTTGGCATGTTTCTTTAAATCTATCTCTAGAATAAACATAGGCTGTTGCACCAGTGATAGAGCCTTCTCGTTGTTTTGCATTTGTGAAATATCTGTAACACTTAAAAATGTACTGCTTCAGTTTTAACTTCTATGGCAATGCTTCTCTGCCTAATATAATACAGTGCTGATAAGACACCTACAATTTATACTCATTTTAAAATCCTTTTGGTAGTTCATTTGCTATATTCACAGGTATGTAATTATTCTTGAGTAGCAAGTTTTGATAAAACTAACCCAATTTTGGAGCCATACAAAAACCATTTTGGATTGCACTTTAATAGTTATTGTTTTTCTTGTTAGTGAGGTACCGTGGTGCCGTTCTATTAGAGATTTATTGAGCAGTTGTACCAGCAATACCCAAGAGAATACAGTGAAATATTAGCACAGTTACTGTTATCTGCATGTATGTATGCTGAACTGCCTTCTTGTTAATCACACACTGCTGCATCTGGCATGGTGGAGGTTAGCAATGACCTTTTTATTAAAGAAAACTTTCTATATGTAAACCATTTATTAATGGCCCATCCTTGTCTACACAAAAGGCACAAATAAACATTTGCCTCAAGTTATTGACCAAACCTTTTCTAATATGAACTTCGTACTCTATGCATTAGATGCACCACAGAACGGAAATTCATGCAGAACTCAGAACTTTTCCTGCATGATTTGGTTGGAGATTGGAGTAAAATGTTGCAGTGACTTATGTAAATTCTGATCTCATTGCCATCCCCACCAAAATAAATGAGTTGGTCATAATTGAATTATGGATTAATGTGCAACTTGAGGCTCTTTAATGACAAACAAATGCAAGAACTATTCTGACTTTTTGGGACAAGTCTATTTGACAAGTTAAGCTACAATTTATAATTCACCTACCAGGGTATACAGTTGGCTGGGAGAACAGGGAGGTGAGCGGTTGGTGAAGATTAAGGAGAAGTGGGAAGGAGAGCTGTGAGGAAAGAAACTGGGAAGTATGGAGTGAGGCGCTACGAAGAGTAAATGCGACCTCCGTGCACAAGGATGAGTCTGATATAGTTCAGGTTTGTACACCGGGTTCATATGATGTGGGCAAATATGAGTGGGTTCTTTCAGGGGGTGGCAGACGAGTTTGAAAAGTGGGTGGGGACCAGTCAATATGTTAACGCACATATGTTCTGGGGCTGTGAAAAGTTGGAGAGATTCTGGGTGGGAGTGTTCGCTGCGCTAGCAAGGATAGTGGGGGAGGGGGTTGAGCCAGACCCTTTGGTGGCGATATTTGGGATATCGGAGAAGCCGGAGCTGATGGAAGGGAGGAAGGCCGATGTTGTATATGTGTTTGAACCTTTTCATATACGTTTGGAATAAAATACATTTTATAATTCACTTACCAGACCTATAAAAATGCGACCTAAAATTAATACTGCTCATCGATATTATTAGCAAATATAATTAATACATTTGCATTAATTTTATTTTCTGGATGTTCAAAAGTACCTAACTGAAGCAGTTTGGAAGCATAAGCCGCTGTTGTAAAGCTTCAGTCAACGTGCGTACAGAAATGCCCCACAAACAGTAATGAGGTAAAGGACCAGATAATCTATTTTTGTGATATTGGTTGAAGAATAAGAGAACTCCCCTGATCTTTGAATGGTGCAATGTGATCTTAGTGTTCACCTGAAAGAGAAGACAGAGCCTTGGTTTAATATCCCATCTATCTGAAAGACATCTCTAGCAATGTTGAAGTATAAGGCAAGACGGTGCTCATACCTCTGGAGTGGTATTTGAACATATTATTTCTGACTGACTTAATGCTATTCTATTCTTTAAAATAAATGTAACTTTTTGGCTTCTTTGTGTCATTAGAATAGTGTGCAAGCTGTGGCCATTTGCCAATTTTTCCTCCTATTTCTGGATATATGTTTCCTACGTGAGATTAAAGGGGACTTGTGATTGTAACTCTTTATATTTTCGAAGCAACAGCACTTTGCACCAACAATACTTTGCACCAATGTGTTGCACTGGTGCCAAATTTTGTAAACACTAAGCTTCCTAGTACATTTCAAATACATTCCATGCTGAATTATATAAAGCAAAATATTAGATGAGATGGGTTTCTGAAAAGTAACTTTGTAAATCTTACTGCAGCAGATCACCCTTTATGCTTCTGCAAGGGTCCGAATAAGCTGCTTGTTGTTTTAGTCCGTAGGTTCATATACATTTTTGTTGTCAAAATGCAATATTTGTCCTGGATCACTTTCAGTAAAAAGTAATGTTTTAAAGCTAATTTCATAACCTTGCAACCAATTTTAATGTTCTTGGCTATGGAACATAATTGTTACTTCAATAATACATCCTGGTGATGTACTGTTAATTGAACACACATAGAATTCCTACAGTGCAGATGGAGGCCATTTGGCTCATCGTGTTTGCACTTACCCTCTGAAAGAGAGCCCTATTCCCATAACCCCACCTAATATGCACATATTTGTGGCTAGCCACCGTGCCGCTCATACCTCTGGAGAGGTACCCCCTGAAAGAACCCACTCATACTTGCCCACGTCATATGAACCCTGTGTACAACCTTGAACTGTATCAGACTCATCCTTGCGCACGGAGGTCGCATTTACCCTTCGTAGCGCCTCACTCCATACTTTCCAGTTTCTTTCCTCCCAGCTCCCATTCCCACCTCTCCTTAATTTCACCAACCGCTCACCTCCCTGTTCTCCCAGCCAACTGTATTAGGAATGGGAAACAAATGCTGGCCTAGCTTGCAAAGCCCACGTTCCTTGAATGAATAAAACAAAAATAATAAAGCTGAGCACTTTTATTCAATAGAACCATACTTGCTCAAACTTGTTTAAACCAAAATTTTCCTGATTTAACTCCAGATTATAGTTCCTAGAGCTACAAGACATCTATAAATTGTGGCTTAATTACAACTTTGCGATGTTGCTAAACGCGAGTTGATTTACGAGTAAAATTTTAAATTAATATTTCTAAGACCTAATAAATGCAGGATCATTTGTGATTTTGGATATGTGTTCAGATGCTATTGCCTTTATTGGAATTAATTGTGTTTTGTTACAGGACAGCTGTGTCGTGTTCTAAATAAATTTATTCTGATGTAAACTAGATAATTTCATGTATTTGCATTTATGCTTTGAAGTTAAGTATAACTTTACAGCCCACCGTTCTTTAATTTGTATCTATTGGCTTTCTTATTAAGAAAATAATTGTTCAATTTAAACCTTTTTTTTATAGAATGGTATTCATTTATCTTCGAACTATGATCTTTTCCAGCAGTCCGTTTTCCTAACAACTGACTCTGACTCTTCTACATATAGGTTTCACTGGATCTTGACTGCATTAGTAGATGCTGGGGGTCCTGTGGTGACAAGAGAATTGCATCTCTCAGTAAGAGTGCAGAAGCAAGAAATGAGCATCTTTGCCATTTCAGGACAGTATTCATGGTTGTCTTGGAGACATCCATGGCCAAGAGCACACTCTCTGAAGGAATAGTTAAAGATTAGACAGAGACTGTAAGAATTGGAAATAAATCAAATTGGTAGGTATGCTTTTTGGCCAACATAAATAACTAAGTGAACTAAAAATGTTAAAGTTCTGTGCCTATCAGGTAGGTTGTAATCTCCTTGACCTGTGGTTATGACTGGTGTAACACCACCATCTAGTGGTAGTTCTGCCTTTCTAAATGCAGCATTTGGGTAAATACGATGTTTTGTTAAAGTTGTTGTAATAAATTAGCATAATACATTAAGGTTTAAGGCTGTGGTAATTAAAGTCTTTAATGATGAAACATAACACTTATAGAAATTAGTTTCACTGAATATTTATTAAGCTGTTGCGGTCTCAAATTCCCAATGCAGCTTTTCATTGTGATTTACATTTAAATTAAGTATTGTCAGTGTTTGCTAAAGGAATTGTAACTCAAGTCTTTCTAAATGGCTCCAGTGTATTAATGTCTGGATCGTAATCTGCAAAAAGGCTAATTAAACTATTCTATTGATTTATATTTCACTAATAAATCGTAATGCAATATCATAGTGCCTCAATTGGAGTTAATTCTGGCTTTGCCTTTAAATGTAGAGCCACTATATTCTCAAATTGTATCTTGAATTTTGCCCTTTCTGTCTGTGCAATCCTTTTTGAAATGATCTTCTAAAAGAGTAATTTGCTAACTCACTGCTACTTTAGCCTTTGAATGTTCCCATAATAATTATTAATGGTTCTCTTGACTAATCCTTCAATTCTGACTGTGCACCTAGTCATGAAGTTGCTGTCACTAGTGAATGTCCGTCGCTGACTTGTAATGAGCAATGTCCTGTTCTAATTCCTACGCAACTCATTGCACACATTTACTTTTGGTGTTAATGGTGATCTGAGCATGGATTGTGCAACTACATGATAGAAAAACATCCTTGAGGCACCTTCCTGAAGCAAAGTCAGAAGACAGCTGCTGAGTCATTGAATTGTAGAAGAAATGCAGCAAAGCTAGATGCCATTTGGCTGGTTTGAGTTTCTGCAAGTGTAATTTAGCTAGTCCTCTCCCACCCCCCACCCTTCTCTTCAACTCTCGTTTTTGAAAGCCCGGATTGAATCTGCCTCCATCACCCTCATGCAATGCATTTTGTATAATAACCACTTGCTGTATTAAACGGGTTTTTTTCACGTCGCCTTTGCAATCACCTTTGCCAATCTGTTTCCTAGTTTGTGACCCCCTCTGCCAAAGGGAGCAATTTATCTCTATATTCACACTGTCTGGACCCCACAGGCCTTTGAACACATTTCTCCAAACTTCTCTCAACTCCGAACTTCTCTCAACCTTCTCTAGGGAGAATAACCCCGACTTCTCCAATCCATCCAAGTAACTCCAATCCCTCATTCCTTTGAATGCTTCTCCAAAGTCTTTTCTGCTCCCTCTATCAAGCCCTTCAAATCAGCCTGGTTCTCGCTTGTACCATCAATCAGACATCCGCCATAGGTACTTTTCTGTTTCATCTTACTCTTTACCTTCTCTACCATCCAGGGAGCTCTGCCTTTGTTTGCCCTATCTTTCTCTCATCGGAATGTATTTCGACGGGACCCAAACCATCACCTCTTTAAAGGGAACCAATTTTCCGTGATTGTTTTGTCCTGTGAAATGAGTTTTTGAGGGATGTCCAAAAATCTTTATTACAGAGGTTGATTCTATAATCATCTTTATTGTCACAAGTAGGCTTACATTAACACTGCAATGAAGTTACTATGAAAAGCCCCAAATCGCCACATTCCGGCACCCGTTCAGGTACACGGCGAATTCAGAATGTCCAAATTATCTATCAGCACGTCTTTCGGGACTTGTGGGAGGAAACCGGAGCACTCGGAGGAAACCACGCAGACATGGGGAGAACGTGCAGACTCTGCACACAGTGACCCAAGCCAGGAATTGAAGCTGGGATCCTGGTTCTGTGAAGCAACAGTGCCACCCACTATGCTACCATGCTGTCCTACTGAAAGTAGTAATGGAGGAGTGGGTTGTGCAGAAGCCTGGGGAAAGAGTTCCAGTGTGTAGCCGAGGAAGTCTGTTTCAACCAGAGAGTGGCTGTGGCGAGTTTGGGATGGGTGGTGATGGGATGGAATTCGTGGGCAGTTCCAAAGACAGTGGTTCCCTTTTATTTTCCTCCAATGTTTAGTTGAAGAAATTTGCTTCTCATCCAAGATTGTAGGTCAGACATCCACTCCGATAGCACAGAGGCAGTGGAGGGGTCAAGAGAGATGATGGTGGAGGTTACAGTATTCTTTTCAGGAAAATGTGTAATCTTGATGAAATGGACTTGCCGCACTTTTCACAGTGACTTGTAAAGGTTTTCATTAATTCAATGCTTCAACTTAAAATAAGAAATATAATGTCATAAAAACAGTTAAATATTTTGAATTTTAATAAATCAAGTAGCAAATGCTGCTTGAGGGTGCTGGAAGTTTTCCAGAAATGCAAAGTTCGTAAATTTAGTTTTCACTTAATGCCCAGCCTACCCAAAGTTTATTTTTTTTTTAAATTTAAAAAAAAAAAAAAAAATTTTTTTTATTACTCTTTAGAATTTATTGTCTAGCTTTGTACATGTTATGGGCATTAGAATGGATAGTCTATGAAAAGAGCTGGCACAGTGGTTAGCACTGCTGCCTCACAGCACCAGGGACACTGGTTCAATGCTGCCCTTGGGTGACTGTGTAGAGGTTTGTAATTTTTCCTCAATGTCTGCATGGGTTTCCTCCAGGTGCTCCAGTTTCCTCCCACAGTCCAAAGATGTGCAGGTTAGGTGTATTAGGCATGCTAAATTTCAAGTGTCCAGGGATGTGTGGGTTAGGATGAGGTGGACGGGGGAGTGGTGGGTGTCCTTTCAGACAGTTGGTGCAGACTCGATGGGCTGAATAGCCTCTTCTGTACTGTAGGGATAGTAGCAGTTAGGTGGCTGCACCTGGATCTGTGCAGGCTAAGATGTGTTATGATTTATGTACTCTATTGTTGGTTATTCCTCTATTGAGACCCTTTTAATCAGAGTAAATGCTGGAGAATCTCAGCAGGTCTGGCAGCATCTGTAGGGAGAGAAAAGAGCTAACGTTTCCAGATGACCCTCTGTCAAAGCTATAAGACCGAGAAAGTGGGAAACATTTATACTGTGAAGTGAGAATGAAAGATGAGTCATAGCCACAGAAATCCATGGAAACAGAGTGCTTATAGCCACAGGAACAATCCAGGGAAACTGGGTGCTTGTAGCCACAGAAACCGCGGGGAAAGAGTGCTGGTTGGATTGGATTAGATTGGATTGGAATGGAGAGAACAAAAGGTATGAAAGGCAAAACAGCAGAGAAACTAACATCGGGGTAAACTGTGACAGATATAGACGTGGGGGAAGCAAAGGGAAGAAAGAGTAAGGAAAGGTGGATAAGATGGGGGAGGTGGTGTTTACATATGTATAAAGAAAGTCAAGAGAGAAAGAAATGGTAAGAAACAGTTAAAATGAAATGGAATGAAAACAATGGGTCGAGATGGGGTAGAGCTAATCATCTGAAGTTGTTGAATTCAATGTTGAGTCCAGAAGGCTGTGATGTGCCTAAACGGAAGATGAGGTGTTGTTCCTCCAGTTTGCGTTGAGCTTCACTGGAACATTGCAGCAAGTCAAGGACAGGCATGGGAGCAGGTTCTTGTGTTAAAATAGCAAGCAACGGGAAGGTCAGGGTCCTGAATGTGCACAGACCGAAGGTGCTCAGCAAAGCGATTTTCCCCCAGTTTGCATTTGGTCTCTCCAATATAGAGGAGACCACATTGGGAGCCACAGAAACCACAGGGAAAGAGTGCTAATGGCAGTCCCCAAAGAGAACAAAAGGTGTGAAAGGCCAAACAGCTGAGAAGCTAACATCAGAGGGTAAACTGTGACAGATATAGATGTGGGGGGAGGGGAAGGGGGAAGCAAAGGGGAGAAATGGTAAGGAAAGGTGGATAAGATGGGGGGGGGGGGTTAAATATATATAAAGAAAGACAACATCCTTTAATGTTGGCTATTCCTCATTGATGTGCATTTCCATATCTTTCGCCCCTTTTATTTCAACTGTGTCTTGCATCCATTGTCTCACATGTGAGACTAAAAACCCAATCATTATCTGGGATGGTATTTCATTTTCATAGAACCAAAGAATCTCTACAGTGCAGAAGGAGGCCATTTGGCCCATTGAGTCTGCACAGGACCTTGGGAAAAGGCACCCAACTTAAGCCCATGCCTCCACTCTATCCCAGTAACCCCACCTAATCTTTTGGACACAAAGGAGCAATTTAGCTTGGTGCCGGAATGTGGTGACTCGAGGCTTTTCACAGTAACTTCATTGCAGTGTTAATGAAAGCCTACAATAAAGATTATTATTATATGTGTGCACAAAACTAACTGCACTTCTCAGAGCTAACAGTTCTTTATTCTGAGTGCCATACACCCTCAATTTCCCTACATGAACTACATTTCATTGTAGAGTTTGTTTGAACCACTGAAATCTCTCCCTTAATTCACACTGTGGGTTTCTACTCTTCCACATGCTGCGGCCACAGTGGTTTAGGGTAACTTGGCCTTCAGTTTTCCCTTCCTACCCCAGAGCAGATTAGTTTGGAGTCTTTGGTAAAAGGCTGAAGTTTTACTATTTGAAGGGACACTAGAATAAATCCACACGTTATATTTCTCCTATTATCGATCACAAATGTTAAAATAATTTTAAACGTACACTGGAGTGAAGCTGACAACCTAAGCAACGCAACCTGCCATTGGGCTGGCTGTTGGCTCAGCGCCTTATTTAAATTACTGCTCTTGAAGATGCTCAACGTCACGTCTTTAAATACCTTGCCTACAACAATACCTCGGAGGTACCAAAAAATGGATTATTTTTTTCAGAGGCTTTCCCTGCCTGTGCCTGGTGCAATTCTATCTTCGCCCAGGGGTAGAACTGTCAGGATTGTAGTCTCCTTACAGCTGCTGTTAATGCCGCTATGTGATCCGATACAGAACAGCACTTGTGTATTCAAGATTCTGCCAGCTTTTGCTGCCCTTGAAATGGAGCCACTCCATTTCTTCAGAGTGCTCCATCTGTCAGCTCAGCTGAGACCTGGCAAACTCACCCAGTGAAGACAGATGCATTTGGATGCAACTGTGGTCCTCTGATGGAGATCCAAACTCAAGCTACTGGGCTGTGGGCTTCATTAAAGTCTCCAGTATATGTTTAAAATTATTTTTAAAATATTTGATATTGCCACTGTAGGCTCCTGATTATGTCACAATGATTTTCTTTAAAAAATATATATTTTATTACCAACATGTATCAAAATAGGTTACAACACATAAACACCTTGTGAAACATACTTCCCAGCAATCAACTATACCGTCTGTATAAATCTCCCCCCCTTTTTCAACTCTTTCCCCCCGCCCCCCCCCCCCCCCCTCCCCCGCGACGAACAGCCCCTCAAACACGGTCACAAACATCCCCCACCTTTTCTCAAATCCCCCTGCAGAGCCCCTTAACTCCTATTTTATCTTCTCCAATCGCAGGAAGTCGTACAGGTCACCCAACCAAGCTGCTACCCCCCGGTGGCGATGCCGACCGCCACTTCAGTAAAATTCACTGCCATGCAATTAGAGAGGCGAAGGCCGCGACATCTGCCTTCCTCCTCTCCATGAGCTCCGGCTTCTTTGAGACCCCAAATATCGCCACCAAAGGGTCCGGGTCCATCTCCTCCTCCACTATCCCGGCTAAGACCGTGAAAACTCCCGGCCAGAACCTTCCCAATTTTTGGCAACCCCAAAACGTGCACATGATTTGCTGGCCCACACCCACACTTCTCACATGTGTCTGCTACCCCCTGAAAGAACCCACTCATTCTCGCCCAATCATATGCACCCTGTGCACCTTAAACTGTATCAGGCTCATCTTTGCACAAGAGGAGGTCCCGTTTACCCTTTGCAGTGCCTCACTCCATATTCCCCAATTGATCTCCATTCCCAACTCTGTTTCCCATTTCTCCTTGAACTTCACCAGGCTTCCCTGTGCCCCCCCCCCCCCCCACCCCCCCAGCCACTTGTATATATTCTCAATTCTTTCTTACCTTCCACATCTCAAAACAGCAGCCATTCCAGCAGGGTGTATCCCGGCAAACTAGGGAACCTCTTCCAGACCTTTGAGCAAAGTCCCTAACCTGCAGATACCTGAAATTACTCCCCTTCGGCAGCTCTACCCTTTCCTTTAGCTCCTCAAGACTGGCGAACCCTTCCTCCAAATACAGATCCCTCACTTTGGCCAGCAATCCCCCCCCCCCCCCCCTCGCCCCTTGGCTCAAACCCATGATTCTCGCACAGCGGCATTATGCCACAATAATTTTCATGGATATTGCTTCAAGATGTGCAAAAAGATTCACTGAAAAATGTTCTTTGTAGGGCTAGTAAAATTGTAAATTCTTAACATGAATGGCTTATTTTCTCAGCAATGGGGACTGTGAGTGAAGGAGGTAAACAATATCCAATCCAAAGCAGAGTGGCATGGGCAGAAGAGTATCTTATAGCAGGTTTTTATGTAAGTTAGTCAGCCATTGTCTGTACTTTACTGATTTACTTTGTAAATTAACTGTATGTAGCTTTATTTATCCAGCGAGTAACTAAACTTCACAGATTAGGAAAATCCCAGGTTTAATCTGCGATCTTGTTAGCCGACCTCAGCAGAGTGATGTTAGGAATATTATAGTATTTCATCAGCATTCCTGAGTTAAAGGGTTAATCAGAGTTCCAGACTTTGAATGCTATCCAGTGACCCCTACTGGAAGTGGGTATTAAGATGGGCCAGGATTGAGCACAATTGTGATTCAGGAGAAATCAGGGATTTGGTGGAAAATGATTTCAACAATAGTAAACTGCAGTTACAATTTTAGGACATTGGTGAAATGTTATTTTTTCAAATTAAGAAATATCAGCAGGAAAACTTTGAATATCAAGTACTGATATCAAAATATAATTGGCACTGCTCACAAACATTTGGTGAAATTCATTCTGCATAGTCATTTGAGCTACAAATATAATTATGTAAAACTTTTTAAAAAAATGTTTTTATTGATTTTTACATTTTATAGTACGTGGTTACCATTGCCAAGTCCAAGTTGTATTAGGGGGTGTTGCTCACTGCCCGCTTCCAACCTCACATACAAATAGTGTGGAGCGTGGTCGGAGATTATGATCGTGGAGTATTCCTCTCTTACTACCCCTGGAAGCACCCGAGTTCCCCACTGCAAGGAAGCCAATCTGGGTATATACTTTAGGTACCTGGGAGAAGAAGGAGAATTTTACTGTCTGTGGGTCCATTCCCCACCTCCCATGATGAGTTGGTCCATGTCTATGTCGGGGATTTCCACCATGGTCTTCTTATGTGTAGTCCCAATTGGGAGCATCCATGTTAATTAGGATCACTGGTGCCCCTTCCAGGACACTGCTGACCATGACGTTCCGTCACTCTGGGTCCATAACCGTCTCCGCCGCTGTAAACACTATCCTCTTGTTTAGCAGTATGGCTACTCTCGTACGATTTCCGTAGCATAAATCGTATGTCTGTCCCACCCAGCCCTTTCTTACCCGCAATTGGTCTCTTGGAGGAAGACTGTGTCAGCTTAGAGGGTGGCGAAGACTCTCGATCATTTCACTGAGCTGTTACGTCCCCTGACATTCCAGGTTATTATTCTGATGGGGGGGTGGGTTCTGTCCGCCCCCCCCCCCCCCCCCCCCCCCCCCCCCCCCCCCATCCCTCCTGCGGGGTCAACCATACTTGGCAGTGCCCCTGCACTCCGGGGTTTCCCTTTGTTAGAGGGTCATCCAAAGTGGCCATGGTCTTTGTACCATGGTCGGGCCCCTGCGCTTCAGGATTTCCTTTTTGTCCAGGGGCCACCCAACATGACCACCAACTATGTATATGCCATGTGGGTGAGCCCCTGCACTCTGGGTCTCCCTTTGTTGGGGACCCTGCAAGGTGGTTGTTTGCAGCGCCATCTCGTTCCTTGTTGCCATGTGCGATCTGTCGTAGCCAGCCTAGAGCCCTACCCCCTCCCCACTCTCCTTCTCTTCCCTCTTTGCAACTGTATCCCCCCCCCTCTCTCTCTCTCTCCAGCAGGAGATGCCCCTCGGCCCCCCGCTGCACTTGTGGGAAAGCTAGCGCCAGGAGGTACAAGTGTGGTGACCCCCCCCCCCCCCCCCCTTCCTGAGATCGGCCTAAGTCTCTCCTTCATCCGCTATTTACCTTCTCCCTCTTCCTCCTCTTCACCCTCTCTTGCACTCTGCTGCTCTCGCTTCTACCTATCTGTGTTTTAGCTCCCACATTCAGGTTGTGGCGATACAGTCCCGTGCAAATAGTCTTTTCTGGATTCAGTCCTTCGGGGTGCCCGCCTTATAATTCACGCTGCTGCTGTCACCCCAGACCGTGTACTTGGACAAATTTGTCTTTGTCTGCAGGGACAGTGAAGTAGTGTTCCCTGAAAGGTGACCCATAGTTTGGCTGGGTATAGCATCCCGAACTTCATCCCGCTTTTGTACAGGGCTGCCTTTGCTCTATTAAATTCCTCCCAGCGCTTGGCCAGGTCTGCCCTAATGTCCTGGTATATCTTGATTGGGTGTTCTTCCCAGTTGCACGACTGTGCTAGTCAGCACTGTTGTATTAGATTGTATATACTGCACTGCATACGAGGGTATTACGGTAAGGCCCCTGTACTACAGGTACGGGGGTCGATTCTTGCCTGCTGGCTCCGCCCAGTAGGTGGAGTATAAATGTCTGTGCTCTCCGAACTGCAGCCATTTCGGCAGCAGCTATAGGAGGCCACACATCTCTGTAATAAAGCCTTGATTACTCTTGTCTCATCGTAATTGATTGTGCATCAGTTTATTACACAGAGATTTTACAAAGATGGATCTCCGCATCAAGCCGGATCGCCCGCAGCTGCATCCTCAAGCAGACAACGCCAAAAAGGACTTTGCACATTGGCTAGCTCGCTTTGAAGCATACATCGGATCTGCGACAGACCCAATCCCAGAAGCACAGAAGCTCCAGATTCAGTACACGCGGCTGAGCTCCGATGTTTTTCCCCTCATCCAAGACGCGCCTACCTACGCAGAGACCATGGCGCTGCTGAAGGAGAACTACGCTCAGCAGACCAACAAGATCTACGCAGACACCTCTTATCCACGCGGCACCAACTTCCCGGTGAGTCTGTGGAAGATTTCTGGCGTGCTCTGCTCGCCCTGGTGAGAGATTGTGATTGCCAGGCCGTTTTGGCCGCTGAACATTCTAACCTGCTAATGAGAGCTCATTACGGGCATAGGGTCGGCCTACATCCGCCAGCGCCTCTTCGAAGGGGCTACGCTTGACCTCGCGGCGACCAAGAAACTAGCGCTCTCACTCACAGTTGCCTCACGCAACGTACAGGCGTTTGCCCCCGACTGCACGGCCCACCCCTCCAGGGCATCGTGGACCCCGCCAGCGGCCACCCCATTGTGGACCCCATCAGCGACCGCCCCCAGCCAACCCCACACCTGCGCCGTGCGGCAGCCAATCAACCCCGGGGGACCCAAGTGCTACTTCTGCAGACAGCCAAAACACCCCCGGCAGCGCTGCCCGGCGCGGAGCCGGCTCTGCAAGGCCTGCGGCAAGAAAGGACATTATGCTGCAGTGTGCCAGGCCCACTCAATCGCCACTATTGTCCTTGTACCCCCCGTGTGCGGCCAGTGGGCACCGCCATCTTCCTCGCCTCAGACCACGTGTGGCCCTTGGGCGCCGCCATCTTGCTTGCCCCAGGACACAATGTGTGGAGCCATCTTGCCTGCCCCAGGACACTTGCGGGCCGAGGGCGCTGCCATCTTGCCTGCCTCAGGACACGTGCAGCCCGTGGGCACCGCCATCTTCCCCGCCTCAGGATCCTTGCCCGTCGGGCACCTCATCGGGCCGCTCATTGCCTGCAACCGCCGACGACCAGCCGTGTCTCGACTCCGTCACGATCGATCAGTCCCGACTGCACAACCTTGCGACCGCGTCGACAAAGGTGAAGGTCGACGGGCATGAGATATCCTGCCTTCTGGACTCTGGGAGCACTGAGAGCTTCATCCACCCCGATACGGCAAGGCGCTGCTCCCTCGCGGTACACCCCATTAACCAAAGAATCTCCCTGGCCTCCGGATCCCACTCCGTGGCGATCCGGGGGTACTGCATTGCCACCCTTACCATCCAGGGCGTAGAGTTCAGCAGCTTCCGGCTCTATGTCCTCCCCAACCTCTGCGCTGCCTTGCTACTCGGCCTGGACTTCCCGTGCAACCTCCAGAGCCTAACCCTGAAATTTGGTGGGCCCCTACCACCCCTTACTGTCTGCGGTCTCACGACCCTTAAGGTCGACTCACCTTCTCTGTTTGCAAACCTCACTCCAGATTGCAAACCCGTCGCCACCAGGAGCAGACGGTACAGCGCCCAGGACAGGACCTTCATCAGGTCTGAGGTCCAGCGGCTGCTGCGGGAAGGTATCATCGAGGCCAGCAACAGCCCCTGGAGAGGCCAAGTGGTAGTGGTGAAAACGGGGGATAAAAACAGGATGGTCGTTGACTACAGTCAGACCATCAATCGGTTCACGCAGCTCGACGACTACCCCCTCCCACGCATATCTGATATGGTCAATCAGATTGCACAGTACCGGGTCTTCTCGACAGTGGACCTGAAATCTGCCTACCACCAGCTGACCATTCGCAAGGCGGACCGTCCGTACACCGCGTTTGAAGCGGACAGCTGTCGTTACCATTTCCTTAGGGTTCCCTTCGCCGTCACTAATGGGGTCTCGGTCTTCCAACGGGAGATGGACCGAATGGTTGAGCAGTACGGACTGCGGGCCACTTTCCCGTACCTGGATAACGTTACCATCTGCGGCCACGACCAGCAGGACCACGACGTTATCCTTTCCAAATTTCTCCACACCGCCAAACTCCTCAACCTAACCTACAACAAGGAGAAGTGTGTGTTCAGCACGAACTGATTAGCCATCCTCGGCTATGTGGTTCAGAACGGAGTTCTAGGGCCCCACCCTGATCGCATGCTCCCCCTTCCCCACTGCCTCAAGGCCCTCAAACGATGCCTGGGGTTCTTTTCGTATTACGCCCAGTGGGTTCCTAACTATGCGGACATGGCCCGCCCACTCATCTACTCCACCGGTTTCCCACTGATGGCCGAGGCTCACCAGGCCTTCAACCGTATCAAGGCGGACATCGCCAAGGCCGCGATGCACTTGGTCGACGAGACGCTCCCCTTCCAAGTCGAGAGCAATGCATCAGACGTCGCTCTGGCTGCCACCCTCAACTAGGCAGGCAGGTCCATGGCATTCTTTTCCCGCACCCTCCATGCCTCCGATATTCGGCACTCCTCTGTCGAAAAGGAGGCCCAAGCTATCATTGAAGCTGTGCGGCACTGAAGGTATTACCTGGCCGGCAGGAGATTCACTCTCTTCACAGACCAACGGTCGATTGCCTTCATGTTTAACAACACACAGTGGGGTAAGATCAAAAATGATAAGATCTTGCGGTGGAGGATCGAGCTCTCCACCTTTAATTATGAGATTTTGTATCACCCCGGTAAGCTCAACGAGCCCCCCGATGCCCTGTCCCGAGGTACATGTGCCAGCGCACAAGTGGACCGACTCCGACACTGCACGACGATCTCTGTCACCCAGGGGTCACCCGCTTTTATCACTTCATTAAGGCCTGCAATCTGCCCTACTTCATCAAGGAGGTCAGGGATGTCACCAGAGACTGCCAGGTCTGCGCGGAGTGCAAACTGCACTTCTACTGGCCAGACCGAGCGCACCAGGTGAAGACCTCCCGCCCCTTTGAATGCCTCAGAGTGGACTTCAAAGGGCCCCTACCCTCCACCGACTGCAACACGTATTTTCTCAATGTGGTCGACGAATATTCCAGATTCCCCTTCGCCATCCCATGCCCCGATATGACGTCTGCCACGGTCATCAAAGCCCTCAACACCACCTTCGCTCTGTTCGATTTTCCCCCCCTACGTCAACAGCGACCGGGGATTCTCATTTATGAGCAATGAGCTGCGCCAGTACCTGCTCAACAGGGGCATTGCCTCAAGCAGGACGACCAGCTACAACCCCCGGGGAAACGGGCAGGTAGAGCGGGAGAATGGGACGGTCTGGAAGGCCGCTCAGCTGGCCCTAAGGTCCAGAAATCTCCTGGCCTCCCGCTGGCAGAAGGTCCTCCCCACGCACTTCACTCCATTCAGTCGCTCCTGTGCACGGCGACTAACGAAACCCCCCATGAACGTCTCCTTGCCTTCCCCAGGAAGTCCACCTCCAGGGTTTCGCTCCCAACGTGGCTGGCAGCTCCAGGACCCGTTCTCCTCCACAAGCACGTGCGGTTCCACAAGGCGGACCTGTTGGTTGAGAGGGTACAGCTACTCCACGCAAACCCGCAATACGCCTACATAGCGTACCCCGACGGCCGCCAAGACACAGTCTCCCTCAGGGACCTGGCACCAGCTGGGTCCCCACACCCCTCCCCTGTGCCCCGGTGCCACCCTCCCTTACCCCACCGCAGCCCCCGCTCCAGGACAATCCGTCCTCCCCTTGGTCCCACCCGGAGATGAAGAGGATGTCGACATGCTCCCGGAGTCACCGGCGACCGAGCCGACGCCTGACTCACCACCAGCAGTGCGGCGCTCTCAACGACGGATTAAGGCGCCCGACCGTCTAAATTTGTAACCTTCTCTGAAATTTTAATGACAACCTGTATGTAAATAGTTTTCCACCACCACCGCTGGACTCAGTTTTAACAGGGGGTGAATGTGATAGTTACCACTGTTGTATTATATTGTATATACTGCACTGCATATGAGGGTATTACGGTAAGGCCCCTGTACTACAGGTACGGGGGTAGATCCCTGCCTGCTGGCTCCGCCCAGTAGGCAGAGTATAAATGTGTGTGCTCTCCGAACTGCAGCCATTTCGGCAGCAGCTGTAGGAGGCTACACATCTCTGTGTAATAAAATCTCGATTACTCTCTATTCTCGTCTCGCCGTAATTGATAGTGCATCAACGACGTTGTCTGCTTGGCCCAACGCAGGATTCTTTCCCGGTCTTGGTATCGATGCAGCTTGCCAATTATGGCCTTCGGCTTCTCCCCGGCCCTGGACTTTGGTAGGCGTGACCCGTGGGCTCAGTCTATCTCTGGCGGCTTGGGGAAGCTGTCTCTCCCCACCATCTGAGCCACAAAGTCTGTAGGGTCCGTGCCCTTGGTTCCCTCCAGAAGATGTTGGCACCGCAACTGATTCTCCTGGTCTTCAATTTTCCCTTTTAGGTTCCCCTATGTTGTCATCAACCTCGGTGCCTCCAATTCCAGAGTGACGATCCGGTTGCTCTGGCCCGTTGAGGCCTTCTCCAACTCCCAAATGGTGTCACCCTCGGCCTCCAGTCGCATCTTCGCCTTGTCCAGGTTTGCCTGCATGGTGACCAATGCTTCTGCCACCGCCACCTTGACCGCTGTCTTCGTGTCGGCTTCGATGGCGTCTTTGAGCTCTTTTAGTTCCTGGTGAGGAACTCCTTCCACCCATCCCCCCCAGTGCAGGGCAGCTCCGTACTTTGCTTGGTGGTCTCTCTCTGTTGGGTGTGTCTGGGGACCCGTCGCCTCGTGTATCCGCAATCTCCTCCGCTCGTTTCTCCAGGCTTTTGCCACTTTTTGTCTCTTTTCGGCCCCTGGCGCTGCTGCTATTCAACATCTCTCATTCCGTTTTAATGAAGAGGATGAGGGGATGTTTTATCCCGATTCTGGCGGGCTATTCTCGATTAAAGGAGCCTAAATTCTCAGGAGGAGAGCCACCTTTTGTGCATCCGCTAAGCACATCCCCGTCAATGGGTCATAATTATGTAAACCTAATGTCCAACCATTAATATATGATTTACTGCATTCATATTTATAAATAAT